>NC_142170.1:7088055-7397778 GCF_029865625.1 Vigna umbellata
GTCTAGTGCAAGGACCACCATTAAAACCTCATATGATCATTCTGTAATCTCCTTTATTTGTTTGATCAGTCATCTCACTTGTTAAAGAATAACTTCCTCTTTTTATTCTTCTTAGCCTTGTTCTTACTTTTCCTTTATAGATTTTTCAATGCTCAAGTCTTTTTACCTCTATTAACTGTTCAAATGCAGGACTTCTTTTTTTGAGTCAAAGGTTTGCTGGCAGTAACCACATGTCAGCTTAGTCTTGTAATTCTAGTCGGTAGTCATGGTTTTGGCTTATCAAGTTTAGCTTGAATGCTTTATTGGTCCAATTTACTCTAACAAGTCATTTATTTTCTCACCAAAACTTTTATTCATTGTTCTCCAAGTTCAATACTTAAAACTAGATTGAAATCACAACATCTAATACCAAAACTTAAAAAAATTGAAATGCACTTAAAATCAACAATTAACATTTCTTCAATTTGTCTAGTATTTTAAAAGCTACATCTTCCATAGAATCTAAGAGCTATGCTCTTACTTTCAAATTAAAGGTAATTGAATCAAGAATGTAATGCAAAATTAATTAACACAATTGGATTACTATAGCGAAAGCTATGGATCAAACAAGCAGCAACGGTCAAAGTTGTTCTCTGCAATCTATTTGGTAATTTCAAAATAAAATTGCATTTTCCATAGAACTCCACAATTTTGTTTCTTACATTCATAATAAAGTTAATTCCATTAAGAATATAATGCAAAATAAATAAGCTCAATTGCATAATGATGAAGAAAGTTATTCATCGAACAATCAGTAGAGGTCAAAGTTGTCATACTTTAATTTTACACTAAAGAGTATATTTTTTGTAGAGAATTTTCCCTTCAACAACATAAATAACACAAAAAATTCAAAACTAGAATACAAGTATGTATCTTTTGAACTTACCTTTTATTGAGATTGTTGATAAGGGAGCAAAGGTTCAGCTTAACCCACAATCTCAGTGATATATGTGTTTTTTATTATAACAACACAATTAATAGGCTTAATACCTTATTTTGTCCCCAGTTTCGCTCGAAAATGTCAAATTAGTCCATTCTTAAAAAAGTGCGTCAATTACGTCCTCATTTAATAAAATTTGCATCAATGAAATTCCTTCCGTTAAATCCGTACAAACGACGTTAACTATTTTATTAAGTAGAAGACAAAAATAGTTAACGTCATTTGTACGGATTTAACGGAAGTGATTTCATTGATGCAAATTTTATTAAGTGAGGACGTAATTGACACACTTTTTAAAGGATGGACTAATTTGACATTTTCGAGCGAAACTGGGGACAAAATAGAGTATTAAGCCCAATTAATAATACATGTGTATTCTGTGTTACATGTTCTATATTTACATGTTGTATGCTTTTGATCAACGTGTTAAATCTGTTTAAGCATATATGAGAGCATGATTGTGTTGTTCATTACATATCATTGTGTTATATATGTGTTTTTATATGTGAATGCATGACATATGATGTTGAAAAGGAAAACCACAAGCACTTATGTTGAACTTTAAATGTGTGGCAAAATAACAGTTTTAAGTCGATTTCATTATGTGATGAATCGATTAAAACTCGTGTCTTTACACAAACTATTTTCAAGTGTGCTGTGAGATTTCTTCAAAGTGAAAGTTTTTCAAAACTATGCTTAACATTGTTACTTAGTCGATTGCATGTGTGATGTATTCAATTAAGTTTGTTATTGTTTTGAAATTCTGTTAATGCTTGACATAATTTTCTAACGGTCATATTTTTAATTGTGTTGACCAAGCATTAAATGATAGTCGACTGCATTAATTGCGCATTCAATTAATTGTCGTGCTTGCTCCTAACTGTTATACCAGAATTTTTATATTCGATTACTTTAGTAGCTTAGTCGATAAATTGTGTCTCAGATGTGTTATTCTATAAATTGACACGAATTTGATTTCTGTAAGAACTTTTGGAAAATCTAATAGTGTGATATCTTTTACAAAAAGTTGTGATCTTACAGGAAGAGAGAAAAAACTCCAACAAACAAGAGTGACCGTGGTGATCAACTACTTGTGATTTCTTGAAAAGCAAGACTGTTGTGTTTTTCAAAGGCTGATCAACTTGCACATTTAGGTGTCATTGAGCGATCAGATTTTGCAATCTTTTGAAGATTTGTTTGAGGTTCCCTGTTGTGATTACAAGAAGAAGAGCGTATGACATTCTTGACTTTGAGAGTGTCTCAAAGGGTTTAGACGTCAGGAGAGGGGATTCCTTCTACTGGTCTAGTTTGTGTATTGCCTATATTTTGATTAGAGGGTTAGAGAGATGTTTTACATTTTTGACGTGAGGTCTTCTGCAGAAACCTTGTTGTAAAAACCTTGATCATTATAGTGCATTTGCTTCCTGTGGTTGGAATGACACTGGATGTAGGCTTGGCGGAACCAGTATAAAAACACAGTGTTTGAATTTTCTGAACCTTACTCTTTTATTCAGTCGATTGCATTGTTTACATATTCGATTAAGTTTCTGCTGCATTGCTATTTGATTATCTTGCAATTCAAGAAAAGTAAAAGCATCAGTTTTTGTGAAAAGTTCTTAAAGATTATGTTTTTAACACTTCACCAATTCACCCCCTCTTGGTGTGAGAAATTGAGCCATTCTATTTTAACACCTTTTGTTTGAGATTTTTATGAAAGTAAAACAGAAAATGAAAATTAAGACTTTACAAAATATAAAACTCAAACTATACATATCTGGTCTTTACAAAATATGTGCAAATTCACAAAAATAATGGTTTGTACTATCAAATATTAGAACTAAATTCCCTACAATGTTGCCAAAAACTAGATAAGGGTAAACTTAAGTTGAGAATTTTATATCCATTAGGCTTAAGTCCCTAAAGTCCCAACATCACACAAAAATCAAGTTTTAAAAGAGTTATCCACCTGCATAACCTACGACAAGTGCACCAAGTCAATTGAAAACAATCGAATGAGAGTTATTGTATCCATAGAGATTTAGCAAATATATTGGTATATTGTTTTTTGTTTTTTTGTTATAAAAATATTAATAGTAATATATATTATATAGATTGAGTGGAGTGGAAGCTATGATTGGAATTAATCTTATCCTCTTCTACTGCACCACTATTGATCTTGTCTATTTACTATAGAAATCATTCAATATTCTGGGAGTACTCTAAGGTAGATTTGGGCAAATTTATTCGACTTAGAACCTAAGAACTTTCAAACCCAATGCAATTCCTCTACTCTTATAGAATGAATTCTTGCCTTAAGTGTATTACTCATTCATCAGCTCACCCTCTAAATCATGTGAAAGTCTCTAACACGAATGAGATTATTTGATTGGACAACAATTTGAGACTAATCTTACAACTCAAACCAAATTAGTTAAAATTGTTGTCAATTCATCATTAAGAATAAATCAAATCACATACTACTGAATAAAAGCATAGATAAATATCTAAGTAAAATTAAAAATAATTAGAATTGATTACATTGAATCTCAATATGAGAGAGTTAAGTGACGTATGTCATTCTACTATTTATTTATTGATTAAAAACATTTTCTAAGTTAATTATTATTGGCTTAATACCAATTTTGGTCCCAATTTTTGTCAGCTTTATTCGAAATGGTCCTAATTTTTTTTTCTGTTCAATGTTATCCTAAACAATGTAATTTATGTTCAATTTAGTCTTTTTTGCAGACGATGTTTAAATCGTTAACGACCGACAGTCCAGGTGTGCAAAAGACTAATGAGATGGCATTTAACTGCCCACATGGACACCTTAAGACACAGTGAGGTGGATTTATTGATTTTTTAAAAAATGCATCTCTAATTAAGGTCTCAGCTCGCCAGACCACCATCTTCGCACATCATCTTCCTTGCGCTTCCAAAACCTTAGGCCGCAACCACAGCTGTTGTACAACAAAGCCCATTTCAGGTCTTCGCTGCCGTAAGAATCGCGCCACTCAACGCGAGAACCTGCAACCACCACATCTCCATCTGCGACGCCATCAAAGTTGTAGCAAATCACGAGTCTTCCTCCTCTAGCACCAACCTAAATCATGAGTTTCGCACAACATTCATAGCCAACAGCGCAATCTCCATGGTCGCCGCTACTACTACCACTCTCCCTTCTTCAATGTGCTGCCGCGGCACACACACCTCTATCATCCTCGCCAACCCCAAACCTACAAACCGCAAGAACCAGAAATCTGCAGGACCACGAGCTTAAATCGCAAATTCCTGTGGTGAACCGATCAACTCCCGTGCTTGCGCCGTTCGGTAGCCTCACCCCTTCAGCTGTTCGGTTCCCTTCTTCTTCTCTCTAACCGCTCTGCCATTGGATTCCCATTTGGTAAACCCAGGTTTCATCATTTGTCCACACTACCCAACAACCCCATCAACACCAATCCCTATTATTACTGCGTCGCCACCTCCTCTTCCTCATCTCCGCCTGCAGTGGCTATGCATTCACGTCCAAGCCCTTGGAAGAACCTCCCAACTCAGATGATAAACTCCCTGCACATGGCCACACATGATCCATACACTGTCATTAAATAAATGACATTTTTTTCTGAATCCACCTCACTATGCCTGAAGGGAATCCACGTGGGCAGTCAAATGTCATCTCATTAGTCTTTTGCACACCTGGACTGTCGGCCGTTAACGATTTAAACGTTGTCTGCAAAAAGCACTAAATTGAACATAAATTACATTTTCTAGGACAACATTGAACAGAAAAAAAAATTAAGACCATTTCGAATAAAGCTGACAAAAATTGAGACCAAAATTGATATTAAGCCATTATTATTTTATAAATCAAGATTTTTTTTAATAAAAACATAACATAATTTCATCTACTAAATTGGTTGCATTTTTGTACAATTTTAGAATTAAGATAAACATTTATCCATCAACATTACAATTTTGTTTTTTAGGAGAAAGGTAATCGGGATAGCCTATAATAGCCAAAATAATGTTGTTGAAAAAGTTGAATAAATGCAAGTACATGTTCAAAAATCACTAGTACAGGTAAACGATACGGCACCGGTTAATTTCACTGATAGACACCGGTTTTTGAACCGAGGCATATTCAGGCGAGGTAAAAAATGATAACCTTTTTACCTCGGTTCTAAACCGGGTTATTTTTTGGTCTCTACGGCCTCGGTTAGAACCTCAACCGAGGTAGTAGGATTTTTTTTTAATTCTTTTCAAACCCAGAACCCAGAATCCCAGGTTGAAAACGTTAAAAACGTTAAAAATGAAAGAAGTTAGATAAGAAAATTCATTCACTCTGTCACGCCAAACTTGATTCATTCGTTCATTCAAAAATCTAAAACAAAACAATCAAGAATTTCATAACAGAATCAAACAAGAAACAATATTACAACATAATGTGAAAATTGTCTCTACAGATGCAGTAGAATTCCATTCTCAGATGCAATATTACAGCAACAGAAAAAACTCAGAAAAACTCAGAAAAAACTCAGAGATGGATGAAACAGAAAGTCAGAGAAGCCAAATTTCTTCCTCTTCGCACATGGTGAAACAGAAAGCCAAGTTTCTCTGCAAACGCCTCTGCCCCGCCACCCCGACGAAGCCTTCACCGGCTTCTGTCCCGCATGCCTCTGCAAACACCTCGTCCTCCTCGACCCCAACAACAACAGCCTCCATCCACTGCCGCCGTCGCCGCCCTTAAAGCCCTCTTCCGCCCTAGAAACCCTAGAAGAAAAAGGAAACTTATTTTGGACCCATTGATCGGTGTAAATCAAAGTTTAATCGGTGGAAAATGTTTCTAACGGTGAAAACAAGGTTTTAATCGGTGGAATCGAAGGGAAATGGTGAAAAGGAGAAGAAACCCTAATAGAGGGTTTAGATCTATGAATGTTTGAGGGCAGAAGGCTTACCGTGACGATGAACGGCGACTTGCGGCAAGGGATGAACGCGGCTTGCGGCAAGGGTTGAACGACGGCTTGCGGCGTGCCCTGAGGTTGGGGTTTGGTGGAGAAGAGAAACTGGAGGCTAGAGAGCGAGAGGCGAGAGGGGAAAGGGCGAGAGGGCGAGAGGGGAACGGGCGAGAGGGCGAGAGGGCGATGGGCGAGAGGCGAGAGGCGAGAGGCGAGAGGGCGAGAGGGGAGAGGGCGAGTGGCGAGAGGGAAGAGGGAAGAGGGGAAGAGGGAAGAGGGAAGAGGGCGAGAGGGTGAGAGGCAGAGGGCGCGCGAGAGTGCAGAGTGCCAAAGAGAAATTGGTTTTTTAACCTAGGGTATTGCCTCGGTTAAATTTAAACCGGTGCCTAATCTCAGAGTATTACCTCGGTCAAATTTTAACCGGTGCCTAAAGCCTTTCAGTCACAGGAAATTACCTCGGTTCGCCTTTTACTCGAGACAGTAAAGTTTATAGACATCGGTTAATATACAACCGAGGCATATAATTACACAATATTTACAAAAATACCACCGCGTTTTTATATGCTTCGGTTTTAGTAAAACCGGGGTATATATAACGTGTTAAAAAGGGCTTTTTTTACTAGTGAATGAATTATCAACGTGTAAAAATTACAAATGGAATATAGGGTAGATACATAATAACGTTGGAAAGAAATGAACATGAAAATGTTTGTATGAAGTGAATGATGGATATATAGATAGGATCAAAAGAAACAAGAAAACAGTTCATTCATTCATTGGTCGGCAAAATGCAGAACAGCTGAAGGTTCCAAGGACCAAAAATGGAAATAACCCTCATGTAACGATGCTGCAATTCCATTCACATAAAATTTTGTCGGCAACATTAAAATCTGAGACATCGTATCCTTTTTTAAAAACTCCAAACCACCTTTACACATTAAAATAATTAAAATATAATAATATTTTACGTATTTTATTTCTATTATTTTATTCAAGGATGAACAGTAGATATAAATTATTGCGTGAAGTTCAATGAGTAATTTTTTCCCCATATATATATATATATATATATATATATATATATATATATATATATATATATATATATATATATATATATATATATATATATATATATACACACATTTAATAAATGTAATTTGTCCACCTGAGAAACAGAAATATGACTTGCATGCATACATACAACTATTTTTACAGTTAATTTTTTTAATTATTAATAGTTTACGAATACAAAATTATATAAATATGTTATCGAGGCATTTAAAATTAATTTGTTTGAAGACAATGTGTAGAATAAAATTAAAAATAAAGGAATAAAAGAAAAGTTTTCCTTGTTTAATAAAGAAAGTGATAAAGAAAAATATCATTTTGTATTGAATCTCTCATATTTTATTTTTTATTCAAATATAAAAATATAGTAACAGGTACTAGAGATTATATCTTTCAAAATTATACACCATCTAAAATTTTAAGAATTAAGAAAACTATTTTATTATTAAAATTATAAGTTTATTATATACAACTTTAAATTAAAAATTCAAAATTTTAAAATTCTTTATGATTTTCATTATATTAAAGTTGAGTTAAAATTATCCAATAATAATATTTAAAGTAATAGAAACTATAAATTACTTTTTTCAATCACTACGAGAAAATCAAGTATTTAGCGTTGGTATTTGATCAATGTTGAATGGTTTTTAGCATTGACTTTGCTCATGTATGCGACGCTAAAATCATGGACATTAATTTGTTAAGCATCAACTTCTAAGACCAACTTTAACTAGTGTCGGCTTAACCGACGCTAATTAATCACTAATTTTTAACTTTATTTTTTAATTAAAGCAGTTTAACATTGGTTTAGCCGACATTAAAATGTTTTAATTATTTTTAGTATTAGTTTAATTTGTGTCATCTTGACCAACAATAATGCTAATAATGGATTAAGGAGATGAGTGAAATGAAAAGATGAATATGGAAGAAGGAGATCACTATGAATAAAGGAGATGAAGAGAAAATTGTGGATAAGATGAGGAAGAAAATGTAGATGGAATGAGATGTGTGTAGATAAAATAGATGAGTGTGAAGAAAGAAAAATGTGGGTGAAAGAGATGAGTGTTGATGAAAGATATAAGTGTAAGGAGATTCATGAATATAAATAAAGAAGATGAATGCAACAATATTTATATAGAACATGAGAGAAGAAATTTATAAGTGAGAATATTTTTCATATTTAAATTTGGGCCTTTAGATTAAAATAATCTACAGTCCATATTCAATGAGAGATGTAAAGATCTAGAACATGGTATTTTAGAAGTGATAATAATTTAAAAATAGTGAGACTCAATTATTTTAATATTAAAAGGTTTTAATATAAATAATTTTGTTATGAACGAGTTTTGTTATTATCAATCATTCTCTGACTTCTCTCTAAGGGTTCGTTCTTTATGCTTGTTTGATTGAAGAATTGAGATTCTAGGATTAATCATTGTAACAAGGTCTTCAATTTGAACTGATTAGTTTCTGATGGAAGCGGCCTCAATCTTCAAGACTGGAGCGACTCCTTGATCTAGAAGTGGCAGCGGAATGGAAGCAAGGTTGAAGATATCGGTGCAGTCCAGGTGTTTGACGGAATGACTAGCAGTGTTTGGATGAGTGTGTGTGGTGAATGTCTAACTCAAACGGCCTTCCATCGGGGAAGGGAGCTAGAGGAAAGAATTGCTAAACTTAGCACAAGCGGTGAACTCGAGAGAAGTGGTTGTATTTCAGCAGCATTTCACTATTATACTCAAGTTAAATTTACAAAGGATGAAGCTCTCTTTTATAGGAGAAGAGGAGCTGTCAAACGTGCCAAGGAAACTACTGCAATGTTTACAACGTGCATGAAGCTCCTAAGAGAGGTGTGCAAGAGAAGCTACTTGGCTAGCTGCATGTTTCACGTGGAACATATTGGAAACGTTGTTGGATGCATGTTTCACGTGGAAAATATTGAAAACATGCTTCAAAGAGAAGAAGTTATACGGCTGGCTGTTTTCCACGTGGGAAATATGAAAAATGTGCTTCACGGCTTGCTGCAACATGCACTCCTACTTGCTTCCTTTTCTCTCCTTTGCTTGGCAAATCTTCTAAGATGTATATGCATGGGTTCTCACCTTTATTGGTGACCTACAAAACAATACAAATGTTATTTAGCAAAGTATATCTATCTAAGACTTAGATAAGGAAAGTACTTTTGTTGAAAGTCTTTATTCACTTCCCTTTCTTAGTCTTAGTGTAAGTTGATACTTCTTTGGATGAGAAATCCTTAAAGGAGTTGTCATCATTCCCTCCCTATTTAAAAACGATTTGTCCTCAAATCGGGAAGAAAGAAAGAAGCACAACATTGGTTTTTGTTTTCCTCCAGGATTAAAAATATATCTACAAAAAGATAGCAAAAATTAGTATGATTAAGGAGATATATGCAAAGATAAGAAGATAAAATGAAGGCCTTTTGACAAAAATTTTATTAGAAGAAGTCTTGGCCTTTAATATATTTTGGGTTTCACTTTGTTTGGAACATTCCCCATGATGAAATGAAGAAACAAAGTGATGTTTTTTATAAGAAGAAGAGTCAAGATATTTACCTGCTAATGAAGAAGTTAACGACATGCATACCTTTGTGTCCTTCTTTTCTTGATAAGGTTGTTTTTCCAACCTATTTTCTTCTTTTCTTTCTTTTTCAATTTTTATTTTTATTTTGATTTCATCCTCTTTTACTTGTTCAGGTGTAAGAGGAATCAATGTGATTTTATTTCCTTTGTAGAGGAAAGTTATTTTGTTGGTATAGCCATCATGAGTAGAGTTATGATAAGATTGTCATGACCTACCAAGTAATACATGCCTAACATCCATTGGAACAACATCACATAAGATATTTTCTTCATAGTTGCCAATAGATATTGGTATGGTTACTTGTGTGTTGACTACTATTTCTTCATCCTCTTTTATCCACTATAGTTTATAAGGTTTGGGATGAGGAATAGTAGGTAAGACCAACTTGTTCACCACTCTAGAACTACAATAATTACAAGAAGAACTGCTATATTTTAGAAAAATATTTTCAAACTTTTATTTTATCATGTGTTTAAGCATAAAAAAGACCACCTCATTGATGTTTCCACTAAGATGGATTGTACAACATTTTAAAAAGATAAACCGCACAATAATTAGTATATTATTACAAATTAGTGAAACCAATTTGATGGAAACATAAATTTAGTAATTTATTAAAAATATAAATTAATATTTTTACAGTATACAAGACAATGTCCTTTTTTAATTATATAAAATATAAATATATATACACTAATAAAAGAAAGGCTTTTAAGTCTACTAATTTAAGTCGTTTAATAAAAAATCAGACTTAAAAAGCATGTAAGTAAAAGAGATTACTTTAAATATGTTAATATGATAACTTATTTAAATTTATATTTTAAGTCTGTTTAAAGAGAATAAGACTTAAATTAAGTTTGAATAAATTTCTAACATATGCTAATTCTAAAATAAGAAGTATCACTACAAAAATATGTAATTTTACCGGGGGTTTTTTTCAATATTACCGGCGGTTTTAACCCCGCAAATCACATTTCCCGCGGTTGGACCAACCGTTGGGAACACGGCCGTCGCCAAGTAAGTACCGGCGGTTCTGGAAAAAACCGCCGGTACTAGCGGGGGTTTCCGGAAACCGCCGGAATTACCAGAGGTTTTGTCGAAACCGCCGGAATTAGCGGGGGTTCTGTGAAAACCGCCGGGAATTACGGGGTTACTCAAAAACCGCCGGAATTAGCTTTGTCACTTTTTTGGCTTCATAGAATGAATTTGGAATTTTAGCATGTTCAAATGCATCTGCTAGCAATTCCAGTATCATGGACATAGCTTTGTCACTTATTCTGCATAGACATTTGATGTGATACAACTTCACCAAGAAAGAAAGTTTTGAATATTTATCACATCCTTCATATAAGCTTTGTTGTCCATCTTGCATTAATTCAAAAAAATTTGTCCCATCATGACTTCTAGTATGGCTTGACTCTGCACCCATATCGTCATCATCCACCATGTCGTTGGTAGAGCAATGATGTGCAAATACATCATTAATCATTTCACACATATTATCATTAATTTCAACTCTTCCACCATCTTCTTCGACCATTACTTGAGGAGCTTCGTCATTTACTCTTCTCTCCCCGTGTAGAAGCCACATTGTATAACCTTTTGGAAAAGGTTTAATAATTAAGTGCTCATATACTTCTTCACGACTTTGCCATTTCTTAAAATTGCATTTCTGACATGGACATACTATCTTTCCCCTAACACCACTATTAGTGAATGCGAAGTCCAAGAAGGTATTCAATCCTCTCATATATTGATTTGTATTTCGAGGCATGTCTATCCATGATCTATCCATTACAACGACCTCTGTTCATGCCAAGAAGATTTGAAGGTTAGAATAAGTGACGATATTCAACGAAATACACTACATGAGATGAATTTACTAAACTTTGAGAACTAATCCAAGGAAAATCATTTACAATCGACTTTCCTTTTATGGGGAAAGTCAACTCACAATCCCTTAGATCAAGAGATTTATTTCAGGAGCTAATTTCATAATTAGCTACTTTATTAGGATTGATTCTGTTTTGCTCTTTATCTACATAAATCATATTATAAACTATTGACAAACTACCAGCTTGTCATTCCAATTTCTTAACAACATTTGAAGAAGGAACTTCAGATTTTAAGGAAAAAATATTTTAGGAGAATATTTGAGTGAAATTACATGATAGGAAGTTGCAACACACTCAACCTAGGGACATATGAGCAGAATAATACACAACAAAAAGAAATACAAGTAATTTACAAGAACATTTTTCAAAAATGAGGACAAAGTCGGCATTTTTTGTATTACCACTTGAGAATTTTTTAGCAGAACAGTCTCCAAATCTTGAACACAGCCAATAGGACTCCCTGGTACACAAGAAGTGAATAAAAAAATGTTATATGACAGGGACAGTCCTTTTGACATTATATGTAAACAACCTAAATGTAATTTACAATTTATGGATTTGGTTTTAGATAACAGTGAGGAGACCCTAAAGTTGTGTATTGAGTCAAATGCATAATTGCCTGCATAATAAAATTGGTGTGTCTATGATTAAGTACCAATGAAGTACAAACTGATGCCGTTTTAATATAAAATTTATGAATATAAAATAAATATAACTAGTTGCAGCAGAATGACACAGTGTGAACCTGAATTTCACAGAAAAAACAAAAACATTATGGTGCTTTGCTTTTGTTCTGTCTTTTTTTTTTTTTTTTTTCAGTTAACTAGATTTGTGGTGTTAATTCAAAAATCAACACCAATTAGTATTGTCTCCTTACGACACAGAAATAAAAAGTTAGAGATAAATATGAACAAATTTTAACTGTTCCTTTTTACTAGCATCCTAAAAATACACTTTAATTCATTGAAATTTGTTTTGTTATTTTCTCTTTCTTACTTTTATACGTTAAATTTCAAGGCATCATAGGGGTTTTCTAAAATGTGATTAGTAAAATTAAATGATACTAATTTGCTGGTTGATTTTACTTGTGTTTCAGTTTGGAAGGATAATTAGACTGATTGATGAACATAAAACTATAACTGAAAAAAATATTATGAATAATAATTTACACAAACTAGTTTATATCTCATACTTCTATAATTTGTTGGAAGTCCTACATCGACTAGAAATAAGATCAAATTATAATATATAAGTGAGATGCAAACCTCACCTTACAAACCTACTTTGTAATATAATTAGTAATTCATTCATAATATCATTTTTTTCAAAGTGGAAAGATATACAAAGTTAAACTCTTAAACCAATTTACTTAGACTAAAATTGATTAATTTATCACATTAAGACTCAAGTGATAAAGTATAATTACCATATATGTAATATATATAATTGTTTTTCAATATAGTAATCAATTTTCTTTTCCACCCAAATCGAAATTGAATTGGATAAGGCTAAAGACACGGTTTGAATCACATGTAGAACCCCACACATGTCACACATGCCAAATAGAAAAAGTTTCGAAACCAAGTACATGCATGTGCCTTATCACTTTATACATATAGAATCTACTAAAATACGCTGATACGCATCTAATAGTGAATTATGTATAATAAAATTGTTATTTTTTATAATAAATCTCTCTAAAAATATTAGTTGTTAAATAGTGTAAACTATTTTATGCAAACAGTATAAGCTTGGAATATTTAATTGACAAGAAAAATATTTCTTGAAAAATTGGTAAAATATTTAATCAAAGTAACATTTAGGAAATATTTACAAATTACAATCAATTTTTTATATTTTGCATAGTCAGATGCATATTTAGATAATGGATTTCTATATTTTAAAGTGGACAATCTTTTAGATGTAGTAGTTGATATTAATAGTATTATTTTAATGAATAAAGTTAGAATATTAGCAAAATCTTCTATAAAAAATATTTCCTTCGGTATACTTAATAGTTTTATATAGTTCAAAATTTTAAAATTCGTCAAAACATTGTTTAAATTAATTACTATATTTATAAAGTATTATTCATTTTAGAATCTAAAATTTCATCATAATTTTATTCTGATATCTTAAAAACTAAAAACAAGTATTTAGATTTTTACCTGTAAACGGATTGGAAATAGGTGTTGTAAGAAGACTAATGAATAATGAATAATAAATAGAAATACATGTATTATAATTAGGATTGATTAATGAAATGAAAGTGTGAGATTTATATGTAAGTATAGAAAATGGGAAATAAGAGTAATTAAATGGATGTGTGTGTGAGAATGGAGAAAGAGAAGATTAGATCTAATCTTCTCTTTCATTTCTTGGACTTGAGATGTACAGAAATAATTTATCCACTTTTATGGCAAAAAGGAGACACTATGATTGTTAAACTCCTTGTACGTCAGTCAAAATCCAAACAAAATAATGGCCTTGTATCCTCCAGCAAGGGGAGAGAGGACACCAAGATCTGTATGCAGTACGAAGAAATAGGGCAAGATAGTGAAGAGAGTGGGTGGCATAATTTGAACAAGTGGAGCAAATATATGTGAACCAAGATTGGACAGCGATGCCAGCACACAAATTTCCATGATAACATCTTAAATAGACTGAATTATCACTGTCATAAATATTCAACAATATATTATTCTGCAAAATAAAAACCTTCTACTACTTAGATCTTTGACCAATAATGTATAAAACAAGAGGGGTAAATAATAATGGATCTATGGGATGAAATATCTCTGCTGTTGAGATTATCTACCAAGGGTTGAACCGACCAGGGCTTCATATTGTAGTGATTTTTGTGCATGATAAAGCCAAAACTTTGACATGAATCTAAGACAAAGTCCGTGGTTGGACAAAACCAAGTTCCAAGCCAGCTTCAATTTTCAGTGATCCTCATATGCAAGCCACTTGGAAGAATGTCCATATTTATAATATATTTCATTAATTCCACCATATAATATTAAATGTCGTAACAAGGACATACTGTTAAACACGGGAATCCCACCCCCCATCCGATAAAACTACAACAATCAATAATTAAAAGCACTAGTTTATCAAGGTAACAATTCAAAATCCTCTCACTATATACCTACCATGCTCTGCTAACTTTTCCAACCATTTAAATCCTATGTTGTACTCTCGTGTTTCTCTAATCAAACCCTTTTCTTTTTCTTTTATCCTTCGACCTTTCTTCCAACTTCCAAACTTTTCAACCAAATGGCAGTTGATCTTTGCTCAGAAAACTGTGGAGTTTCTTCCTCTTCTGTGAGTCCTAGAATCTCATTCTCACACGATTTTTCCCACTCCGATGTCATTCCCGTTGAGCAACTCCCTTTTAGAACAAACTCCTCTGGTTTGATCTCATTCTCACACGATTTTTATTTCTTCATCCTTCTCCTATAACTTCATCACTATGATTTTCGTTGTCTGTAATGGTGTTGGTAGTTGTATATCACTACTTTTGTATTCAATTGTCTCTGTTGGTGTTTTAATGAAATCAATCATTTTCATTTTAGGATAAATGAATATTAGATTCTTAAAATTTAGAAGAACAGAGAATATACATCACAGAGTGGAGAAGTTCAGTACATAAAAACACTCCTGTTAAAATAAGAAAATGTTAACTGTATGTTAATTTTTGCTAGTTGTGTGAGTTGTATGCTTTAGTGGCTTTCCCGTTCATAGGCAGTTGTCATTTATGGATCATAGCTCCCTAAAATTCTACATATACATGCATAGAGGAAGGGTGTGAATTATCCCCTGAAAAACATATTTTTCCCTTTGTTTAACATTAAGTTGGTTTCAAAGCAAGTACACCCTAGTCTACCTGTCTTAGCCATCTCAGAAATGAAAAACCACAAAGATTGAGTTTTATTTTGTTGCTCACACTTAGACTTTTTTAATTCTGTTAGAAGGTTGAGTGCCTCATTAATTATAATCCAAATAGTAATAAACTCTTGAATGGTTGTTCATACCAACACCACCTAACTAACCACTCAGTATCCTAACTACCTTTGCTCTAAGTTAGAATGTAGTGTGTACCAACTATGATGGTCTGGTGGACACAGCATCATCAACATGTCCACTCCACTCCCATCTGATATGCTTCCAACAAGCAGTAAAGGCAGTTCCGCAAAGTGTGTGTGCGTTTCATATCTCATGACTACATATCTTAAGTGGAATGTAATTTAATAAATTTCTTCAATATAATATTTTCTACTTAAAGAAAATCTAATAGCACGAAGAAGACAGAGAAGCTAACATTTGACATGGAAGAAATTTTTGACGATTACATTGAGTAAAATTTGCATTGACAAATTATTAACAGTTCCAGGCATATATACATGAATTGGCCAACATATCTTATGGAAGTATAAGCTCACCTTTCACAATTTTTTCTTTTCTCGGCAAGGGCTACTGCAACTTTAGCTCCACACTGATTCTTTCAGCTATACTGTGTGGATCAGTAGCCTGTCCTCTTCTAGCGCGAACTCTAGGTCACACTGTCGGTGGATGTGGGGCAGTCGGAACAGTAGTTGGCATAATCGAATACAAGAGTTAACAACAACAGCAAAATACAAGAGTTAGACACAATCGAATCAATGAACGCGTTCAATAGACTAAGGTACAGGAGACAAACGTGTAGAGTGAAAATGAACGAAGAGAAAATGAAGTGACCTCGCCGCTTTCTAAGCCGCGTGAACCATAGATGCGAGAAATTCCAAGAGCAAATCTACAGTTCAGTTCCGAGAGCACCTCGACGAACAATAAGGCGCCTCCACGCTGCCTCGAAGCCTCGCTCAACCCACAAATGCCTCCACACCTCGACACTTTGCTCAGCCCTAACAAGGGGAGACCAACACGAAGATGGTGCAGAGAAGGAGCGGGGAAGGTAGAAGAAATGAGTGAAGGTAGAAGAATTAGGGATTGGGAGAAATTAGAGAATCAGGGAAAGGTAGAAGAAATGAAAGGCGCGGGGATACATAATCAGTCCTACTCATACTCATAATCAGTCCCCAAATTGAAAAAATGAAAGGCACCTTCATTAAAATTGAAGGAAATTAAAAAATTGAAAAAAATTAAAAAAGGGGGTAACTGCGGTTTAGTCAAAACCGCCGGAATTTATTCGGGGTTTCTAAAACCGCCGGAAACTAACCCCTCCTAAAATATATTATTTTTGTAGTGTATGCTGCCATTAATGTTCAGATATACCGTAACAGGAGAATATCATTCAATAGCCACACACTTATTTAAAGCAAGCCGCATTGTTATGCTTCTAGCATATGTGAGATACATATCATTAGGTATTGCTATGAGATCTGCAACTGAAATTTCTATGCTTGTGGTGAGGCTAAACTATTGTTAATATTGTGTATAATGCAAGATCTGAATATGGAAAATATAGAATATGGAAAATATATAATGTGATGACAGTAAATTTTGATAAACTAATCATGAATGACAGATTCCATTAAGTGTGCTTGTTGCATGGATAATGGGTATAGAAATGGACTTGGATTTCAAGATTATCTAAAACGTTTAAGTTATTTTATTTTATTTTTTTCAAGATTATAAATTCACATGTCTATGTAAAGTGGTGACACGCTTACCTATTTTATATAAATTTTTTAATGTGCATGTCATGATTATTTTATATAAATTCTTGTGCTAATGGACTATGTGAAAGTAATGTTCTAATTTATATATATCATGTGAAATTGGTGCAGAATTTTGTTAATTGGGTATGTGAAAGTTCATTTTTAAGACTTTGTATATTTTTTTTTATTTCTTAATTTTCTTTAATTATACATTTCTTCATTTTATTTTATTATTTATTATATTTAATTTTTTTATTTTTTACATGTAACAGGCAAATTAGTTGTAAACACTTAGTGAAGTTTACTGTCAATAGACAATTTATTTCCTAGTCAATATTAGGTTTTGATTAGATGTTATTTACAACATACTTTGTCTCTAATAACATATTTAAAATTTAAAACTCTAATAGCATATATAAAATTTAACTTCATTAGTCAATAACCCATTTAAAGTTTAAGTATGTGGAATATAAATCTGTAATAAATTATTTATTATCTTTATTTTTCACATATTATATATATATATATATATATATATATATATATATATATATATATATATATATATATATATATATATATATATATATGGTACTTATACTTATATTTTTAAGTCATTCATAAATAAATTTGGAAACTTTGATTTTAATAAATTTTTACCATCAATTAAGTAAATAAATTTATGTTTTTCAATCGAGTATTTGTTGTTAAATTTTTGTGTTAATTAAGTTATGCCACGGTCAAGTGATGATACCTTTATATAGGTGTTATCACATGTTATTTTATTATTTTAAAAATTTATGATTTTATAATTTTATAGTTTTATGATTTATAATTTTATAATTTTAAAATTTTAAAATTTTGATGACAACTTGCAAAATTACGTGGCAAGATAATAACCACATCAACCACTTAAAGAATTAATAACAAAATATAACAAAATTAAACACTATAAATGTATTGAAAAATATAAATTTATTGAAAAATATAAATTTATTGAGTACTTAATAAATTAATTCTTTTTATTAAAAACTTAATTTAAGTCTCCACATTTATTAAAGACTTAAAACATAATTATATATATATATATATATATATATATATATATATATATATATATTATATTCAAGATAGATTAAACAAAGAGTAGTTTAAAAAGTATACATATTATAAGAAAATATTTAACATATTTAAATTTTTGGTTTCTCAACATCTAAATATATATCTAAATTTGTATCGTTATCTACTCACACGAATAAGATGATTATTGCAATAAGAAGAAAGAAAAAATATAACTAAACCAACCGATACATGAGGGTAAACTAATATGCAAAAGAAATCTCATATATCAATTAAACATGTTAGCATTGAGATACTAAGCAATCATAATAGTTATAAAACACTAGCCACGATAATAAAGACTCCTCTAGACTCAATCATCGAGATAAAATGCATTGATGTCAACTGCTTGAAAATTTTGCACTTTTAGGAATACCTTCCACCCAAAAGGGTAGACCTTTTCTTGTCATGAGAATTTTGAATTTGTTCTTAGACAAGCACTTCCTCGTACTTTCACCACCCAAATTCATTCTCCTTTATATAGGTTTAAAAGATTGGTAAAATGTCAGGATAACTTCCATTTTAAATCCCTACTTCAATACATACCCTAAGAAACATACTTCATAATTATTTTCCCCTTGGAAATCCGTTCACCTTCAGTACTTCATACCTCATCATATTTAGGAAGTTCATAGTATCAACATACATTCATCTTTACATTTATATACTTCATACAATATGTGTTGTAAGTCATCTATCTACCGCCCAATGCCAACCATCACTGTTTAGCGTAGCTCAACCAAAAAAATCCTTGGAAGAGTGGCACTAGACACCAGTTGAGTGGTGCTCAGCAAGGCCCTTGTTACCAAGTCAATAAGTTCTCTAACTTTGGTGCCACCTAGTGAAAAGTACCCGCACCTAGCAATAGTTAAACTAGAGAAACCATTGTCTAAGTGACACCTGACACTATATATCAATAGCGCCCGATGGTATCACAAAACCTCAAGTTTCCCCTTTTAAGCTTTGATTTGAGTAATTTGGAACTCTTTGAGCTGATTCCCACTAATAAACCTTTTTATTATCATAAATTTCATGCTTCTTAGCTTAACCAGTATCATACTACCCAATTCAAATCTCACATAGGCATTCATAACAACAATCAAACCAAAAACTTATACTTCATACAATTTCACACCTAAAGCAAAATATGTCAACATATGCACCTTAAATTATGTAATTAAATTCACCAATTCAAAACTCAATGATAGATTTGGTAAATCATACTTATTACAACCTAAATCAAACAATAATTACAAGCTCAATGTTTCACCACATCCAATTTAGATCCAATAAGTAGAATAATTTTCAACATGATCAAACATAATTAAATTTTTTTTCACTTATTTTTGACAATTCTAACTGCTCTAACTCCAAAAACACCTTTAACTTCACAGGATGTTCTATCTACACATAGAAACATCACAAGAACAATTATATCATACTATTATGATTATTGATCAATAAAGACTCAAACTATTCAAACAATACATGCAACTAAAAAGAGATTGCATGCAAACCATAAAATAGATTCAATCAAGGAAAAAAGAGTAAAAATTCAACCTAATCAGACAAAGAAACTGATCAAATAAAAAGGAAGAATTCGCCAAAAAGATCATCCAAAAGGGTTCCCATTTTTAGATGGATAATTAAAAAGTAAAAAAAAAAATCGATATTAAAACTCGTTCATAAAATTTATATTTATACTTAAACATTTTAATATTAAAATACTTAAATGTTACTATTTTAAAAATACTATCAATTTTAAAATATTATTTTCTAAATTTTTACAAGAGAATAAACTATATCCATAAACTATGGACATAATGGATCATTGAGCTCGATTTCACCGAATTTCGTTTCAGACAAATCTTTTGAACATTTTAACGATACTCCCCGAGTAAATATTTAGTAACCAGTAAAAAAGATATTTAGATTTTTGTTTTATTTCTATATTGATAACATACGAATGAAAAAGTAAATAAAATAAACATAAAGTCAAGTAAGCTAATTTTGGGAATTTAATTTCATGTCTAAACCAATGTTGACCACATACTAGATGAAAGAAAATGCTATTTTATCGATTACTGGATAATATGGATTTCAGGGAATTAATTTATGTTTAAGTTTCATAAACTTTGCCCTTATTAAGTTTGTAATTTGAAAACAGTAATAATTAAAACAAATAAACATAAATTAGTCCTGCATGGTGGTGCGGCATTGCTATTGACAGCTTATTTATTATTTAAATCCCAATTTTTTCATTTTTACTTTTTTACAAAACAAACATTTCTAATAAAAAAAACGGTATGCTATTTAGGGAAAAATAACAGCGTCAACAAGTTTCTGGTTTTTCTTATTTTCTTTTAAAAAAGTTTAATATTCTAAAAAGAATTCTCTGTCATTTTTTTTTCAATTACGGAAAGTTGTATTCATAGTTAGAGAGGTGTCAATTGAAAATACACAACGAGAAGTTTCCATTGTACTAAAATTCTATCGAAAAAGAAAAAAAGTTAACACAATAAAAGCTTGTGAATTTTCTCTAGAAAATAATACAATAACAAAATTTCATTCCGTAATAAAATTTCAATAAATGGAAGATTTTTTGTTTCGTTATTTAATTTTTTAAAATACAATCTAAGAAAAAAGCACAAGGGAAGATTTTTTTTCTTCCTCCACCTCCATAGATATCCCATTTTCTTTCTGCACCTCAATCTCCAATCACTTTTTCTTCATCTTCCAAAGGTCTGTCTGTAACATCCCAATATCTCACGCTGGATAATTCATAATTTATATATTGTAACATTACATTTACGGTAATATCCCGTAATCTCACACTTATAAATTCATAGATAATATATGTCTACACATGTTTTAAACTCAGATTTCAACTATAAACTCATAAATATAATTCGAATTCTTCTAGCTTATTCTTCTGTCTCTCTCTTCATTGGCATTGGATCAGACGACATTCCTTCATCTGCTCCCGTATAACATCACGCATTATACGATCATCGCATTCACATGCACACACAAGTAAGGGTGAGCTAACATGCAACAAATCATTTATAAAACATGTATAATTACCTTGATATAAACATCATATAATAATTATGTTCGACACCCTCATACCACAATTCCTATTAGATACTCGTCTCACAATACCCAATAGACACCACAATACCCAATAGACACTCATCCGGATGATACGTTGATGAGCGGTCACGGGAGGTTATGCACTTGTAATGACTTCTACTTCTTTTTACAAATACACTTTCAAAATACTTCATACCATTCACAAGGTTAATCCCCTCACTATGTCCAAAACCGGCACATAGACCAGGACCTCCTGCTCCTCTCACCACATAATTCATCCCTCTCTACTTGAGACTAGATGATTATTAGAGTATCAGGATAACCTCCAACTACGGGACCCTCAACATCAACATATACACAAATACCATAATATTACTGAATCTCTCCACGAGACTCATGCCATACTCATTTTCCTCAACTCACATTATACCCCTACAAAATCTCCCCATAATACTCATAACATGTTCAGATGCATAAATTCAAATGCAATATAATAAAATACAATCATCGCATAAATCACACAAACTCAATATATTGCATAATAATTTAACAGTACTCGATCTGTTCAATAGGATTTAAGTTAAAAACTTGTCGAGTAGACTTCCAGGAAAGAGAGGTGCGTCACAATGGACAACTTAAGTACCAAGTCTTTCCTTAGCCAAAGTGTTCCTCAACTAGTTTTTAACAAATTTCTTATTTACAGATTCAAAACAACAGCATATAATATTAACACTGAATTTCAATATAGATTAACATACAGTAAGCATTAACAGTATTCACACAGCAGAATTTCAATATATGAATAGTAATAAAACAATACTAAATCATAATATAAAAGCATAGAACTATTAAATCATAATATAAAAAACATATAAAGGTTAGCTCCCCTACCTCTATTCCAGACGTCTCTTGCTCTGAATTTATTTCTCTGAAACCTTTCAGAACCTCTACCCTTCTTGCGACTAAAAATTTCTCTCTAACTTTCTATCACTTGATTTCTCTTCTCTTGGTGCAAAATACCCTTCCCTCCCATGGCTATTTATAGTAAAAAAAATTTACTATTCATTAATATTTTAATATTATTTATTATTTTAATATTATTTAAAAATAATATTTCAATCCTTTTCTCACCAAATCTGATCCTAATTTCTACCTACTACTTTCTTCCATGCTAAGGAATCCAAATGCTGAAAATTTATTTTTACTATTCACTTTTTACTATTTACTATTTACTTTTTACTATTCAATTTAAAAAAATTTACTAAATAAGTTACCAAAAATTTGAACCTTTCCTTCTAAAATTACTATAATTTTATATCCAAAATTTACATTTTTCCATCCATTAAAATTATTATTACTAATAAAATACTAAAATTTACTATAATTATTTTTCATGGATCTTACACTGTCCCCACTCATTATGTTCTTTTTCATCAAAATATATTTGAATTTTTTAATTTGAAATGCATTTTTTATTTTATATTTTGGAATAGATATTTTATTTTGTATTTTGGAATATATAATCTAAAATAGAATTATTGTATTCCAAACTTTATATTTCGAAATGCAAACTTTATACTTTGAATTAGACATTTCAAAATGCAATATTTGAATTTTTGAATATACCATCCTTAATACACTTTTTGCATTCTAAGACTCAAAATGAAAAGAGGATAAAATTCAAAATAATGCAGAAAGATCTAAAAATGTCTTGAATTAAGTGAAGAGAATGGGCTAGGCCCAATCTTTGAAGAAATCATATGATCAGCCCTTTTGATCCAGCCTAATAAATAGCAAATATAGTTTTTGAAGTAATTTAAGAACTAAAAGTAACATGATTCTAAAAATTAAATCATATTATTTATAAGATATGTTAAAATAATAAAAAAAATAATTGAATAATTTTTTCACAAGTATATTACTTTTGGAATCAATGGATAAATTTAAATAAAAAATATTTATAATAAAGATAGTCTTTCCTCAAGATTATGATAAGGATAAAAGTTGTTCTATAAGTTAAACTTGTAAGTCTCTAAAACGTGAAGTAGAGTTTCTACATTTTATCCTATTTAGTAAAAATTGAATAAAATATTTGTTAAAATATGTAAATCTAAACTTTATTAAAAGAGTTTCTGTCTTAATAAGATTAATTATATTCATATATAATATATGTTAAAATAATACTAAAAATCAATTGAACAATTCTTTTTGAAAAATATATTATCTATAGAATAAATGGACAAATTTACAAAAAATAAAAGAGAAACAAATAATATACGCAATGAAATATGTTCTATAAATAAATTAATTTGTAAAGTTATTATAATTTATTGACAAAATTATTCAGAAAAATGATTATTTTATAAATTAATTCACAGTAATGATTTTATTTCTTTGATAGATATTGTTGAAAAAGTTCATCAAAAATGGATTAATATTATGTAAGATGAGATAAAAAAAAAATGAGTCAGTGATAAAGAGTGAATTGTGTTTTTTCCCAATAAATATTATTCAGATATTTTTATACTATTCATTGTCATGCCACGAGCTCTTAACTTTCACATACACAACCCACTAATTATCATTTAATAAATATTTTATTGTTATCATTTATCAAACAATAAAAAATGTGATACTATTACTCGTTTGTTTCCTTTGATGTTTTTTTTTTCTCTCTCGTTTGACAATGTATTTGTTTTTTTTACTAAGTACGTTTTCATTTCAATAGGTTTAAGTTTCATTACAAATTTTATAAGTGTTATATTACTATAGCAAACCAAAGGTCTAGTTTGCAATGAATAATTATAGTTAATAATATTTTAAATGTATAATACAATTCCATATTTAAAACTCAAATTCAAATATTTCATAAAATACCTTAATTGATTAAACTGAAACAATTTTATGTTAATTGATGTAAGTGCTCTCTCGTAGATGGAGGAAAATAGAGAACAAAAGATAGATGAGAATAAATAAGAAAAAAATAAAAAATAAAAAAATACTTAGTTTAGTAGAAATAATAATAATAATAAAATAATAATAATAAAAGTAATTGATATTATTAATTACAGAATAAATATAATGAATTATGTTTTAATTTTAATCTTTTAAGAAGTTAATTTAGCCCCACTAAATAAAAAGCATTATTGGTATGTTACAATTTCAAACAATTAATAAGAACTTCAACAAAATATTAATCAAACATTTTTTCTAACCGTACTTTCAATGTGATTATATTGTTTTTAAAATTTGTATAATCGAAGTTGTTTATTAAAGACTGTTAAATTGTTGTATATTTGTATTGAATTTAATTCTGTAGTGCACCTGTGACAAATTAAAATTAAAATTGTTGGATCAAGTATTTCAGAATTTTGCTTTCTTCCAGAGTCATGGTGTTTTTCTTTGAGCTATAATTCCTTTTCAGTTTTGTTAGGAAAAAAGGCTTGCCTGTACTCTCTATTCATATTTTGCTTCAGTGAAAATTCTGTTTTCTATGTTGTCCCGGCCTGAACACGTGTTTTGTCTAGAAAAAATTAATCTTTCCTCTCATTCTTCTTACCATATCACCTACAAAAAGAAGTTCTTGATTTTATGATGTTAAATTTAACCCCTTACTTCATTTTACATAATTATAAAGTCTGCTAAAATTTGAATAAAAGAACTTACTATTTTCTTTGTCTTAAATCAATTCTGTCTAACCAATGCAACATAAAGTCGTGAACCATGATTCACTCTCACTGTAGTCCGTACTTTCTAGAAAAAGGTGTATTATAAGTCACATTATATTTTAAAAATTGAGACTTGCTTATTTTAATATTAAAAATTTAAATATATAAATAGAATTTTAGTTAACGAGTTTGTTAAATCTTAAATTCTAAACCTTAAATTCTAAATTCTAAAATATCAAAGGCACACCCTCTTCTTTAGATATATGTGAGTAAACCTCGCAGGAATCATTAGTGCAAAATATATTTTTTACAATTTCCCTTCATGCTACACATCTTTGCCACCTGTGTCTTCCTTGTTCGCAACCATGTATGCTGCCAATGCTGATAGAGCCACTCCTCCTTCCTTTTCTCTTTGTTTTCTGTTTTGGGTAATTACTACGAGTGAATGTAAATACTGAAAACTAAAGATAGAGTACTGCGAAGTGGAAGGGAAGCATCGTCTATGATTTTATTTATGTATGTGTGATCATTTTGATGATGGAAAAACATGAATGTGCAGTGAATGGATCTGGTTGTGCCTTTGTCCTTACGTTGCTTGTGATTTTAGTTTTAGTGGTTTTAAGATGAAGGATAATTGAAAATTGAAAATGGAATAAATGGTAGTAAATAGAGAGGATTAGTGATAAAAAGTTTGACTTTTATATCGGTTATGAAAATAACAGGTTTAAAAATTGAAACTTTTATATCGGTTCTAGAGCCAGTATAAAAATTTGAATATTTTCTATACCACTTTTATACCTGTTCGAAAATTACTATAAAAAGCTTTTTTTAACAGGTATAAAAACTCTTTTCTGAACATGTGAGTTGAGTTAGGCTTAAAGTTTATTTGTTAACATAGTATTAGAGTCATGTGTTAGAGTCTATCATAACAAGATTTATGTTTGTTGGACATATAATTTTAGCCACTATTAGACCCCTATCAGACCATCCATTAATGTTAGTCTCAAGCTCGATATGTATATACCTTGGTGTGAGGAGTGTGTTTAGGGATGACAACGGGACGGATCGGGCACGAGTAGTGCCTACTTGTAGCCCGATCCGCCGGATTAAACTGCTTACTGACCCGCTACCCGCGCGATACCCGCAAAAAATAAAAAAAAATATATTTAATACATTTTTAAAATAAAATTTAAATAAAATTACAAAGAAAATATATAATATAATATAAATTAAATTAAATTTTAATTTTAATTAAATTTAATCTAATAAAATATTATTTTATTTTATTTTTAATTAAATTTAATTAAAAGATATTTATTAATTTTCCTTTTAATTTTTTGCGGGTAACGGATATGCGCGGGGTGGGTAGTATACTACCCGTACCCGACCCATTTAGAAGCAGGTATTAAAATACCCGCTACCCGTTATCCGCGAGTAGTAAATACCCGCGGATAGTAACTACCCGCCGCGGATTTTACCCGCGGATACCCGTGTCCGCGGATAAAATTGCCATCCCTAAGTGTGTTGGATGTCTCACTCTCGACTAGTGATTAGATGAATTTAGAATATATATATATATATATATATATATATATATATATATATATATATATATATATATATATATATATATATATATATATATATATATATATATATATATATATATATATATATATATATATATATCACATTACAATGTTAAAGTAAACAAATTTATATCGCTAAATATAGCAACTTTGGTATTTATGAATTAAATGAATTTTTGAAATTGATCCCAATATAAAATTTTTACAGATTAATTTAGAGTTAATTATAGAATCTTAAATTAAAACACTTTAATATATATTAAAAAATAATTGTTTACAAGTCCAACAACAAAGAGTTTATGTTGAGTATTTGGTTAACAAAAAGAGATTGAACAAATATTGAACTAAAATCCTCAAGAAACAATAGGAATAAATGTTCAATTTGCATTTATAAAACATTTAGTTAAATAATTTTTTAGCTTGAACAAAAATATTTTGTTTGAAGAAAACATGCTTGCTAGACTGAAAATATGCTTGTTTGGACAAAGATTGGCAAACTCTGAATTAAATTGTAGTGTTATTTTTGCTTGAAAAAAAATGTTTTACTTAAACAAAAATAAAGCTAAAAATAAAGTTATTTATAACTCTATTTTTACTCCAACAAAAATAGGGTAGAGTGTAAAGGTTGATTCTCTGTTATATTTTTGTTTAACCTAAAATCATTTGTTCGACCAAAAGTATTAAAGAAATCTACTTCAAAAATAGATTCAAATCAAATTTCAAAAATAATTCCAAAAGAATTTTAATTACAAATTTTAAACAATTCAAATGATTATTTCAAACAATAATATACTCACACATCATTCTTTATTAATTTTAAATCATTCTTAGTTCCTTAAATTAAAATACCCATGTCAATTTCATAAATACCCTAAGAAAATATATAAAAATATATTAAACTTATCAAAATCCAATTCAAAAACATTTTATACTTCACATGGATAATTTAATCATCACATCAACATATCAATAAGATTATCTAAATTCAAAACATTTTAAATAATCACTCAACAAACAAAACTCAATAACATGATAGTTTAGGCAACCAAACAAATTCTCAACCAATCACAATCTTTACACAAAGTTAAAAATGTTGCAATTATGTCACTTTCACATTCATATCATTTAGTCTAGAGATATACGAAGATATAAACAGTTCGTTTTACTTGAATGTTTATCCTTAAACAAAAACCTCCAAATCCAAACATGGAAACTACTCAAAACTTAGAAACTATATTTGAAAAATGGACCAAATAAAAATGTTCTTGAAGTCCTTTTATGAAGAGGTGTAATCAGATTTTGAAAAGGATGAGATATAAAAAAATATATTAAAGAGAAGGAAAGAGAAGAGAAAAGAAAAAGGTGAGTGAGAATGGTTAAAAGAAAACAAGAGACGGAGAATATAATTTTATTTCTAATTAGAGAAATAATCTTAAACTAATATCGTAATTTAAAAAGTATCATGATTAAAGAAACATTTGTTGGGATGAAACGATGAAGAATATGAAAGTTTCTTGCCAAATATCACGAATGTTACGATTTCGTTCTATTTTACAACTAAAAACTATAAATTATTATTAGATCTCATTTAGAAAGAAACTTTCATATCTTTTTAAAAGTTAATGTCATGTATGAAATCACTAATACCTCAACTTAAAGAAACATAAAAAAAAAAAAATTCGCTATTGAAAAAACACAAATTGTATCAGTTAAAATAAATTTAAAACCTGTTGGATTTTGTAATCCTTCTACCACATTGCCTCAATAGTTTAAATGAACTATATACTTTTTAATGAAAATAAAAGACACGAATTTCATATTTATTTTATTTTATACTAATTACTAAATGTAATATATCATTTTAATAGCGTTTAACTATCATAGGAATAATCACACGTATAATACAAAGAAGAACTACATCAAAGAAATATATAAGATTTTGTTACACTTATCCAAATATAGTTATAACACCAAAATACATAAATAATCCTATATTACTTGTTAGAATAGCTGCAGCGGAATTATTAGCGTGGTAACAAACCAACAGGGGGTGAATTGGTTATATTCTTTTATTATGCCTTTTTAATATTTTTCTCTTAATTCTTTCTTACTAAGCAGATAATTGAATGTAAATCACAGAGTAAGGGAAAGAGAAAAATTGCACAGGTGATTTTATCCTGGTTCAGATCACTAGGATCCTACGTCCAGTCGCTTATCTCAAACAAGATAAACATTTTTCACTATCACAAAACAGTTACAAATATTAGTCACACAGAAAAACAATTTGTAACAGTTTAGAAATTACCACCTCTCTTGAAACCACAAGAGATGAACTTACACCTCCTTTGAATCTTCACAAAGGATGACCACCTCCTTCGAATGCTTCACGAAGGATGATTCTCTTCCAGACACTTCCTCAGACACACCAAGGATGATCAAGCTATTCCTCTGTCACCGCAGTACCACTTCAGGACTTTGCAGACAAGAGTTTCCTTAGCTTCAGCAATTTCACAGAGTTCTCAAAGAGTTCAGAGTTCTTTAGCACAAGGGAAGAGTTCTTTTTGAGATAAAGAGTGAGCCATTTTATAGACTCAGCCTAATACCCTTCCATTCTTCGAAAACGGGCCATCTAACGCATTTAATCGATTAACATAAATATTAATCGATTAATAATGAGTACAACGGCTAGTTTTTCAAATCTGAAACCCCCAACGGCTAGTTTTTCAAATCTGAAACCCCCAACGGCTAGTGTTAATTGATTATTCTCAGGAATAATCGATTAACTAAATAAATCAAATATAAATTACAAGAATCAACCCTAATACATATTTGAGCACTATTACATCAACTTTGATTATTATAAAAGCTTTATAAAATACAGAGATCTTCAATTTGTCTTTATGGATCTTGACTTGTGCAAATCTGTTCATCATCAAAACTTCATCTTTGATTTTTGCTAACATTCTCCCCCTTTTTGATGATGATCAAAAACTACTTTGATTTAAAGCTTTTAGTAATAATCTGGATAAAACACAACTTATGGAAGAAAAAGTGCATTAGTGAATAAACACAAATAAGCAAATAAGCTTAAATAAGCTTTAAACATTTTCTCCCCCTTTTTGATCATAATTAAAAAGGTGTGTTTGATGTTCTCCCCCTAAGATAATACTCCCCCTTAATAAAAGCATGTATGCATATGAGCTAAAAATATTTCAAATTTAAAGATTCATTCAAACATACACAATAGGATATTTAAAGTAAATAATTTTAGGATGAAGAACTTATAAAACATTGTTTAAACATACATTGAACTATATAAGATAGGAATTTTAAAGCATACAAAAATATGGCTAGTTTTTCAAAATTGCAAAACTGGAACGCATTTAAAAATTCAATCCTAAGATATTTCTAAAGATTCTTAGATCTCTTCTAATGTTTACCCCTTTAGATATGCCTCCAACTTCGTAATGATAATCCTCTAGGTTGTTTCCACATTTTGTTTAGATCTTCATCTTTAGGATTGTCATCATTCTTCGCTTCATTTGTTGTCTTCTACAAATCTTCATCATTGCCTGCATCTAATTCAACTGACTCAAGAGGTTTTGCCTCAAGGTCTACAATTTCATCAAAGACAACATGCACACATTCTTCTATTTCAAATGTTTTCCGATTGAAAACTATATATGCTTTGTATATTAGAAGATATCCAAAAAAAATAGTTTCATCGGCCTTGGAATAAAATTTTCTTAAATTTTGTTTTAAAGAAATTCTAAATATTAAACAATAGGTACCCAACTACTTGTATGGGTCCTTTGGGTTAGATTTAGAAAAAAGAAATCATTTTACAACCCAAACATATCTACCACTTGGAACACCATAATGCTTAATTTTACATTTATTTGAAGTATGACCCTTTTTCATACAATAAAAGCATGATACAAAGTTTGTGTTCCTATAAGTTGTTCCTTTTTCTACCCATGTTCTACGAGTTCTATTATTATGTTTATTTTTAATTTTAGGAACATACTTATTTTTAACAACCTTATTTTCGTTATTTTTACTACATTCTCCTAAGGTTGTGTGTTCTAGTAGTTTCTTAAAATTTTCACAAGAAGCACATTCATCACTACTAGTAAATTTACCCTTTTCAAAAAATAAAACTTTATTTTTCAAATCTATATTTTCTTCAAAAATATTTTCAAAATTTAATTTTAAATTTTTATTTTCTTCAAGAATATTTTCAAAGTCTGATTTCAAATTTTTATTTTCTTCAGAAATATTTTCAAAATTTAATCTTAAATTTTTGAAATCCTTTTTCAATTTCTTATGAGCTTTATCTAATTTTTCAGATTCTACTATTAAAGCAGCATAAGTTTCATGCAATTCATCTTCACTAATTTGACTATAATTATCAGAATCGCTAGTTGTACTTACTTGGCTTCCAGCGTCGTCGTTCACCACTAAACAGATGTTTGCTTCTTCATCAGATTCGCTCAAATCGGAAATTGTTTCATTGTCATCGTCCCATGCGATGTAGGCCTTCTTTTTCTTGAAGAATCTTTTCTCCTTTTTGTCTTCACTCTTCTTTTGATTTGGGCAGTATGCTTTTAGGTGCCCCCTTTCTCCGCAACCATAACATTTATAGTGTGAGGAAGATCCTTGATTTTCTTTCTTTTCGAATTTTAATCTTCCTTTGTCTTTTGATTTCATGAACCTGTTGAGCCTTTTTATCATGAGTCTCAAATTTTCTTCTTCGTCCGAGTCTTCATCTTCCGATTTACCTTTGCTTCTTTCAACCTCCGACTTTAATGCCAAACTCTTCTTGTTGTTTTTGGCTTTTGCTTCTTCTTCATCAAGTCTTCCAAGATCTAGTTCATGTTCCCTCAACTTTCCAAAGAGTGCCGCCATAGTCATGGTGTTGAGGTTCTGTGACTCCGAGATTGCAGTCACCTTTGGTTGCCACGACCTGTCTAAAGACTTCAAGATTTTAATGTTAAGTTCATCGGTATCAAATGACTTACCCAGTCCAATGAGATGATTGACAATGTTGGTGAAGCGTTTTTGAACGTCTGAAATTGTTTCTCCTTGCTTCATCCGGAACATTTCATACTCTTGGATTAAGGAGTTCTTCCTTGCCCTCTTTACATCATCTGTTCCTTCATGCGTCACTCTGAGTACGTCCCACATTTCTTGAGCAGTTTTGCAGACAGAGACCCTGTAGAACTCATCAACAGTCAACGCTGATGCAATGATATTCCGGGCTTTTACGTCATTCTGAAATCTTTTCTTTTCTTCAGTGGTCCATTGACCACGGGGCTTTGGTTCCTGTGTATTGTTAGTAGGAACAGAAGAGCCAGACGCAATAACATCCCAAATTTCACAATCAATAGATTCAATAAATATTTGCATTCTTACCTTCCAGAATGCATAGTTCTCACCTGTGAATAGTGGGGGTCTATTGATTGATGCACCCTCTGCAAAGGTTTGATGTGATCCTGCCATTTGAATGACTATCAAAGCAAGCTCTGATACCAATTATTAGAATCGCTGCAGCGGAATTATTAGCGTGGTAACAAACCAAGAGGGGGGGTGAATTGGTTATATTCTTTTATTATGCCTTTTTAATATTTTTCTCTTAATTCTTTCTTACTAAGCAGATAATTGAATGTAAATCACAGAGTAAGGGAAAGAGAAAAATTGCACAGGTGATTTTATCCTGGTTCAGATCACTAGGATCCTACGTCCAGTCGCTTATCTCAAACAAGATAAACCTTTTTCACTATCACAAAACAGTTACAAATATTAGTCACACAGAAAAACAATTTGTAACAGTTTAGAAATTACCACCTCTCTTGAAACCACAAGAGATGAACTTACACCTCCTTTGAATCTTCACAAAGGATGACCACCTCCTTCGAATGCTTCACGAAGGATGATTCTCTTCCAGACACTTCCTCAGACACGCCAAGGATGATCAAGCTATTCCTCTGTCACCGCAGTACCACTTCAGGACTTTGCAGACAAGAGTTTCCTTAGCTTCAGCAATTTCACAGAGTTCTCAAAGAGTTCAGAGTTCTTTAGCACAAGGGAAGAGTTCTTTTTGAGATAAAGAGTGAGCCATTTTATAGACTCAGTCTAATACCCTTCCATTCTTCGAAAACGGGCCATCTAACGCATTTAATCGATTAACATAAATATTAATCGATTAATAATGAGTACAACGGCTAGGTTTTCAAATCTGAAACCCCCAACGGCTAGTTTTTCAAATCTGAAACCCCCAACGGCTAGTGTTAATTGATTATTCTCAGGAATAATCGATTAACTAAATAAATCAAATATAAATTACAAGAATCAACCCTAATACATATTTGAGCACTATTACATCAACTTTGATTATTATAAAAGCTTTATAAAATACAGAGATCTTCAATTTGTCTTTATGGATCTTGACTTGTGCAAATCTGTTCATCATCAAAACTTCATCTTTGATTTTTGCTAACATTACTAAGAGTGATAGTAAGCTCAACTAAAAGCATACTAAAATTTACAAAAAAAAACCTATATGCACAAAAGATAACATCCTACTTTATATTTCTACATAGTCATTGTCCCACACCTGATCCACATGGTCCACATAACATCCTCATCTACTTACATCATTAAAGTGATAAATACAAATAAGAAAATAAATACACAAACAAAACAAAAATAGAAAAGTAAACTAATTTATCAAAAGAACATACATAAAACAAAAATGTAGATTTGAACTCACAAAGGTATATAAATTAATCTTAAGGCATAAAACCATTAATTCTAGACTTGACCATTGATGTCAAACTCTAGCGGGTTATGCAATTTGGGTGGTCTCTAGTGCTCTGCAGAGCCATTAACAATGGGTTTCACCCTACCACACACAAAGTTAGTATGTTAACGCCTTAGGCTAAGGTAAAACCCCTATACTATGACCTTTTGCTCCTCTAACAACATACCCCACCTTTCTCTACTTAAGATTTGATGATTATTAAAGCGTTAGGATAATCCCTAATACGAAATTCTTACATCAATACATACACTACTTGAAATCATTACAAGAATTTCTCCTTGAAATTCCTTTCTCAACATACTTTATCCATACATACAACAATGTTATAATCAATTAGGCATCCTACATCCACAATAAACATACATAGAATCCCATATAAACCATTTCAAATAAGCAAGGATAATAAATTCACAAAAAACCATACTAGTGCTCAAACTGACGCTTAACGCAAAAGCTCTTGCAAAAGAGAGCGCTTAACACCAAGTTTAACGCTCAGTGCTAAAGCTCTCACAAATTGTCTCGCTTAGTGAGACCAACTTGTCGCACAGCAAAAATAAATTAAAAAGGTTCCAGAACTGCAGTGGTAATTGACACTTAGCAGTACCCTATCACCGTTCCACGTCAAACCATAAGCATAATTAGTCACTTAATGGTGAAAGTTGGTGTCAGACAGTCTGGAGCACAACTTCTAGACTTTCACAACCATGCTACGCTCAACGCAACACCAACATTGCTTAACACCATATTAAAAATCGAGAACTTCAACACTATGATTTGAAGAACGAGATACCTATTCAAATGATCAAATTAGTATTCTTGACTCACTGCATGACTCAAAAACAACTTTCAATGTTAGAATGAATACCAATTTTCTCAAATGGCCAAATTTACAGTTCTTTAACTCCACTAATTCAACCAAAAACGAGCAACATTCAACAAGAAACGACAACAGGTTTTCCACATACCAAACTACAAATTTAAGACCAATTCAAATATACAACACAAGTTATAAACGCATCAATATCTTTAAAATAGGTGATAGTTAGTTTCCCTTACCTTTTAGAGGATCAAACTAAGAGTTTTAAAACAACACCATAAGCGGAAAGAACTTAATATGCTCCTACAAACCACAAAAAAAAACCACCGTTAGAACCACTGATTATAGAAGACTCAGATGACACGTGCAAGAAACAATTTTTCACATGCATGGAGAAATGCACAAACTAAAGAAAATAGTAAAAAATAACTTATTCTTTTGCAGAAAGTGATCGAACATACTTGAAGATCTCGCCTCAATGTTCACTCACGTGATCTGATCTTTAGACAAATAAACTAAATATTAGAAAATTAAAAAAGATGATATATTTAAAATTCTATTTATATATTTAAAACCCTAAACCCTAAACCCTAAACATTTTATAAATATGAATCTTAGTTAAGATCAATCCCTAACTGACTGATAAGTGTGATTAATACTTATTATTCATGCTTTTACCCTTCAATTTGTATTATTTATGACTTATGTGTTCTCTTCATGGAAAGATGCATGTAATATTTTCTTGTTTTGTCATGTTTTAGGTTGTTGGTCCTTTTTAGATTATTGTATAGGAAAATAAAGATTTAAGTAGGATTGAAGTATGTTACCACGATCTTCTCACTCAACCATAACTTGTTCGCTCAGCCAAAAGAAGAAAGATACTTGCTCAACAAGTATATTGTCTAGCTTAGCGAGCATGAGCAGTTAATATGAAACAATTGATTTTTCGCTCAACGATTGCATGTTTACTTACCTAGTGAACGGTCAATTTTTGTAAGTGGTTAATTAGTCGGGAAAGAAAGAGAAAAGGCAATTTTGGTCTTTGGAAATGCAAATAAACTCAAAAAATTAGTCAAAGGCTACTCCAAGTGCATCAAAATGTTGTGCTTCCATTAAACTTGTATGTTTTAGATGACTAGGAGTAGTTAAACTCTCATTTCATTCGGATTGAATGTAGTGAATTCAAATTGATATAAATCTTCTTGTGCAATATAATCTTATCTTGTTCATATGTTCTATCTAGATTATTATTGTGTATGATGGAATATCATAATATCATAAAGTATCTAATCATAGGTAAGTCATTCACCATATCATTTTGGCTCAACTGGGATAGATCTCTTAGATTTAGATGTCCAAACCTAGGATGCCACAACCATTTTGCATTGTTTTTTGATGCAGCAAAACATTAGATTATTATTGTGTATGATGGAATATCATAATATCATAAAGTATTTAATCATAGGTAAGTCATTCACCATATCATTTTGGCTCAACTGGGATAGATCTCTTAGATTTAGATGTCCAAACCTAGGATGCCACAACCATTTTGCATTGTTTTTTGATGCAGCAAAACATTAGATTATTATTGTGTATGATGGAATATCATAATATCATAAAGTATTTAATCATAGGTAAGTCATTCACCATATCATTTTGGCTCAACTGGGATAGATCTCTTAGATTTAGATGTCCAAACCTAGGATGCCACAACCATTTTGTATTATTTTCTGATGCAGGAAAACATTGGTGTTTAACTGCATTCATCACCACCCGAAAAGTCTTATTCTGTGACAAATGGGACAATGAGTCTTTTGTCTTGGTAAAAAATGATGAGACAATTGTTCTCCATTTTCATCACAAACCCTTTCTGCACCAACTGGCCTAGACTGAGCAGGTTGGATTTTAGGCCTGGTACATATAGGACTTCTTCAATCACCACTTCTCTCTCATCACCATCGCTCAAGACCACCCTTCCATAACCTTTTGCTGCTAGACTTCTGTCATCAACAAATCTGATTTTTCCTGCATAGCCTCTTGCATTTTCACAAATCATTCCTTCCTCCCGGTCATGTATGTGGAACAACCAGAATCCAAATATCAGACTGCACTTTCTGGTTGATTTCCCTCTATGCTAGCCATTACCATCACTACTTCAGAATCTGACACATCCTCCTAGGCCGAATGAGCCTTCTTCTTTGGTTTATTATTGGCTCCATTTCCCTTTCAACTTTCTTTGGCGAAGTGGCCAAATTTCTACAATTGTAGCACCTAACTTTCTTCTTATCAAACTTCCATTCACTATCATAATTGGTGCAAGACTTCTGATTCTTGCACTTGATTGAATCATTGGAATCTTCACCTTATTGTTCTAGTGATTCTTTATGTTTAGTGTTGCCTTTGTTACCTTTCTTGAACCCTTTGTTGCCCTTATATTGAGACTAGGCCTGCAATGCTTGTTCTTGACATTGCTTGCATTCATTAATTCGATACTCATGTGCTTCTAATGAATGTTGCAATTCTTCAATCTCCAAGGTCTCCAAATCACGAGTTTCTTCAATAGTCGCAACCACATGATCAAATCTTGGAGATAGAGTTCTTAGGATCGTGTCCACCACATACTGGTCTGTAATACCATCTTTTCATGCCCTCATAGCATTGACAAGCTCATGTACCTTATCAAAATATTCTGCCATAGTTTGCAGCCTTACCTTCTTATTTTTATCACCATCACCATAAGTTTTCATCAAAATCTCCCAGATTTCCTTGACAGTTGCTGCTTTGGAGATTTTATTGATAGATGAGAAATCTTGCCTTGCTATCCAACTTCTGTTGCAATTTGTAGTTTCTTTTCTCCTCATCTGTTGCTTTGCTGCTTGGTTCCTTAAGGCCATTATCACCTCTGCCACGTCCTGGAAACCAAAAATGGCCAAAATCTTGATCTTCCAGTCATCAAACAACTTCTCATCAAAAACTGGAAGAGGCCCCTGTATTTCTCCAAACCCTATCATATTGTACTATTTCTTGATCAAATCTTTGAAGCTTCTTGGACCTCCTTGTTCACCTCTAAGGATTTTTGACTTCTAAATAACACTTCTTATTGGAATACACGCTGCACCAGACTCTTAATCACACCCACACGCCACATGAATCTCTAGCTTTTCTTTGCTACTCTTTTGAGAGAATGAAAACAAAGAGCAGAAGAGGAATAAAGAAAAGTTAGAGATCAAAGGTATGATGAAAAACTTCTTGATTAATCACTTTGGTCTGTGTAGATTTACATTTACATTTATATATATGAAATATAAGTGAAACTTGTTTTGATTTATATCATAGGTTTAATACATAAATTTGTCCCTAGTTTTAGGGTTTTTGTTCAAAGTCGTCCTACGTTTTAAAAAAGTTCAGTTATGCCCCATATTTCGTTAAAAAAATGTTCAAAATGGTCCTTTTGGCTTATGGCGTGAAAAACATAACGGTGCAGTTGTCTCCGTGGCCAAAACTGAATGACGTGTAAAGTTTTTGGAATTCCTGGCACATATGATATATTTGAATGTGTAAATTTTAAAAAAATATATAATGATGTCAGCTAAGTTTAACGAAATGGGTTAAATCAAATTACCCTTATCTAAGAATCCTATCGTGATTTCTGGGTTTAACAACTTGGTGAAATTGGTCTTGTAATCACTGTGGCGTGTTGATTCCTTGAAGATGAAATTTGAATAATGTACGTACATGAGGTAAGTGTTGTTAACCCTAGCCTACGTACTTGATGTTCTTGTTTTTGGATTTGGGGATTACAGTTTGAGGTGGAAATAGAGGGTGGAGCGGAGGTGGAAAGTAATGGTGGAGAGGAGGTGGATGGTGGAGTGGAGGTGGACAGAGATGGTGGACTAGAGGTGGAAACTAATGGTGGAAACTAAGCCAAAGATATCTTTCATGTGTTTTTCGTTGATATCCATTTGGGACCAAAATACATAGTTTTAAATTGAAAAGGGGACCACATTGCACATTTGTTGACCAAAGGGGAAACTAAATTTAACATTACATATAAACACCTAAACATAAACATTGAGTTTTACCTTCACATTACACATGAACACTTACACCTGAACGTAAACATTGAGTTTCACCTTCACATTACATGAACATAAACATTGACCTAGACCTTAATGTAAACATTGACTCACCTACGAACATCAACCTAAACAGACCTACATTGTCACAATGTTCACCCAATAACAACACACACAGCTCCAACTAACAATTTTATCCTTTCTCTAACAATTTCACCATCTCTTTCGTCAATCTTTTCTTCATTACACCACTTGAAAAAGTTATAGTACATCCCTCTTGAAGACCCACCCACCCAATTATTCACCAAATAATTAAGTGAGAAGGGTATTCATAATACCTTATAATGACGACATCCCAAAATTGTCTACCAGCATTTTGTGGAGTTTTAGCCACTTTGCTTACAGGAAAATCACTACATTTGCAACGAGGGATTATCCTACCTCCCCTTCAACCACCATCATGTGAGGAATGCGAAATTCTTTCTGACCATGTATTGGAACAAGAAGAACAATCTTGGGAAGAAGTCATTTCTATCTACCCACAATCACTTTGCTTAAAAAAGGGAAGAAGTTGCACGAACCCTCACCAACCCTAACCCTTTTCTTTTACCTAATAATTTAAACTTTAAACATTTCCACCAAGTCAATTCACTTCACATTGCCACGCAATCAGTGCATATGTCTTCCAGTTTTGGCCATGGTGGCAATTGTACCCTTATGTTTTTAACGTTGTAAGCCAAAAGGACCATTTTGAACATTTTTTATTGAAAAATTGGGCCTAACTGAACTTTTTTAAAACGTAGGATAACTTTGAACAAAAACTAAAAAATTAGGGACCAAATGATGTATTAAACCTATATCATATTAACAAAATTTACTATATATAAATTAGTGTAAGTTTCATCTTGGATACATGTTTTTTGTAGGATTAAAGTTAGAATATCCTCCACTTCTTAAGTTATTTTTACTTTAAAAATAATTTATGAATACATATCATTTCAATATTTATGGAAAAAACATAGAATTGTGACTTAAAGCAGTATAGCATCAGATTCCATGATGGATACATGAATGGCCATGGTAGATGGTGAAGGTTGTCCCAGAAGAGAGTAGGGTGATGAAAAGGATAATTATTATCATTACTCCAATAAGTTTATCAATAAAAGTATCAGACCCATACCCTTCCATGCGAGTGTACAATGCGCAGAGAAAATAATAGAAGTGTCATTTTAATCCACAACTCATGGGTCAGCCTGACCCTATTTAAAATTAGGCATCACTTTAGTGGCCCACTTAACAAGGGGCTTTCTGAAAGCCCCAACCCCAAAAGCCCTGAGTAAAATGGGTTGGGACATCTCCAGGGTGGGTTGAGCCCTAGAGATGTTAAACACCATATTCCTCTATTTGACAACTCTAATGCACCAACACATTCTCAATGTTAAACACCCTATTCCTCTATTTATTCATCCTGTCTTTTGTTTCCTTTCCACCATAATACACATTTTTACTCTTTCTCCATTCAATATATATTTTTCTCTTCTCTTTTGTTATGCAATGTAGATTTTGCTTTATTTTCTATAACGGTCAAATAAGCCCACGATATAGGACTTGGCCCATGATGTCCCAATCCATTTTACTCAAAGTTTTTGGGGTTGGAACTTTCAGAAAACACCCTATTAAGTGGATCAATAAAGTGGAGCCTAATTTTAAATAGGGTCTGACCCATGAGTTATGAATTAAAATAACACTTATATGGTGCATAAAAAAACTTTGTCCTTATTCATTTTATTGATTTTTTACTATGGAAATAAGATGAAACAAGAAAAGCAAAGAAAATAAAAAAAAATAAGGAAAGGAAATATTAAAAAAAAGGTAAAATTAATAAATTTAATTATTCATTTATAACAAAATATATTCTTAAACTTTATTCTAAAACCTATCAAAACGAAACATTATTTGTAATTATTATTATTATTATTAAAAGACAAATAAAAGAAAATTAACTCTTTGAATTGCACTTCAGAACAGTATATAACTGTTCACATGCTGCACGAAATGCCACCAGTATTGATGAATATACATAAAAAGGTGTACCAGTTATCTGCTTTGGCTCCCAAACCGCTCGTACAGTCATATTTACAGCAGGGAATGGGAAAATTACAAATTTAGTTTTCTATTGAGGTTTTCTTGGTGTTATTTCTTTGTTATGCTTTCAAAATATATTAATAGATATTTATTTTAATGTTTTAGACACTTATTTTAATATTTTAAAATATATTTATTTTTTAAAATAATAACATCAGTTTATTTTTAATATTCAGACAGTAAAACAAATTTAATTAAAAATCTGAAAAATCACTGCGGAGCACCAATAATAGAGCTGCAAAAGACATGCACAGAACAGCAAGGCCTGACACTAACATTGACTCGCATTAATGCCAGACAACCATACATACGAAGAACACAGCTAAACATTAATTGACTACCAGAAACCACATGGAAAGAATGCAGGATACATTTATTATAAATAATGATATTTTAATAATATTTTTTAAAAATATTTTAATATTATTTATGTATTATTATATAATATATTAGTATTTATGATTATTATTATTAATAATGTTATATAATTATCTATTATTATATCACTTTCTTTAAGATTTTGGTTTTCCTCTTTCGTACCCTTTTTCTTTTGATTTGGTTACTGTCACTGACAGTATCTTTTTGCTTCAAGCAGGGTGGAGATATACATGCTCAACATCGTTGTCAGATATTGATCAACAATTTTGTGAAAAGATTAAAGTAATATATTTAAAATTTATATATTTAATTATTTTGTTTGATATGAATTTTGTTTCAAATAAATTATTTAAGATCAATTTTTTTATTTATTAAATATTTTTATATGAAGAATTTTTTTGTATATTGTTTTAAATAGTTAAAAGTAATAAGATGATGACTTAATAATAAAGTGGAAGGAGATCAGAGGAAAAATTCTCAGTTCAACAATTCCTCCCATTAACATTTGAAAATATAAAATAAGTTTGGTGGATTGAGGAGAAAGAGTCAGAAAAGTTGTTGAATCAACTCTCACTAACAAAAATACTAACAATATAACATATTTATTGATAAAACTAAAGTTATAAATAGTTGATATGAAACTTTTTGAATATTAAGTAAAGACTTCTCTAATAGTTTCCATCTTTTTGTGTAGTTTTTTATCACTTTTAAAAAATAAAATTACTCTTCATTAATATATTTATATGAAAAATTCAAAACTTAAAAAGTAAACTATCGGAATTGAAAATGAATCATGAAAAAACACATAGTAGTTAACTTTTTCAACTTATTACATAAAAAAACTACTATAAACGAGTTTATGAGATGAAAAAAATACTATACCGTAAAAGTAAAATTTTACTATCAAGTAAAACCAAGTAAGACAATATAGTTATATTTTTTTTTCAAGAATGTAACAGAACAAATGAGAAATAAAGTCAAAATAATGATTTTGCAATTAATTTTTATTTCTTCCAAGAAAATAGTTTATTAAATTTAATTATAACTAAAATTTAAGTTATATTTTATTAGATTAAATTTAATTAAAATTTATATTTTAATTTTAATAATTTTAATTTAAAAATTTATAAAATATGATTTTAAAAATATATATAAGTATTCATGCATATCCGTAAATTATAAAAAAATCTGCAAGTATTTTTTAATAAATAACAAATGCATTTTTTTATTATATATTGAATATAAATAAGTATTATTACGAGACCTATTGTCATATTTAATAAAAGAACAGTAAATATGTTTATATTATAGGTTTAGTTTATGTAATCAATATGTTTATATTATAGGTTTAGCAGAGTTGTCAAAATTGGTCAGAATTCGCACGCCAATTCGGTTTATTATGGGTTTAGATTGGATTGGGTTTAAAAATATGGGTGTTGCTCCCTCCACCACCACACTTTTCTCCCTCCACCTCCCATTTACTATTTTGCTCCTAAGTAAAATTTTGTTTTAGGGTTATTATTTTTTAATTTTACCCATTCACAACCTATTCCACTAATAACCTATTCTAGTCCCCCGTACATCAGTAAAATATTTTTCTTTCATTTTAACATTATATTTCTTCCTCTCTTTCTTTCGTCGCTGTGAGATACTACAAGTTGCAAAGGTTGGTGGTGGTGGAAAGAATTATCAAGCAGTCTCCCTCTCGTGGTGCAGTGTCGCTTTCGTGGTGCAGTGCGTGTGTTGCTTCCTCCAGGTGCATATTCGAATAAGCCTTCAAATAAAACCCTAAAATAAAAAACGTAACCTTTAAACGGAGGTGACATCCTTCAACGGATGTCAACATCCGTTTAAGGTAAAACGGATGTTGACATCCGTTGAAGGATGTCTTAAAGGTTACATTTTTTATTTTAGGGTTTGTTTTATTAGTTTATTCTTTATTTTGGAAATATTTTAATAATTTAATTTAAATGTTTTGATTTATTATTTTTGAATATATTTTTAATGTATTTTAATAATGTAAGGAAAATGAAGAAGAAAGAAATGGAGGAGAAGAAGTGAAACGGAGAAGACAAATGGGGTTGCAGAGTAAAACGGAAGACAAATTGTTAAACGGAAATGAGAGATGAAAAGATTGGGTGCAGGGAGTAAAGTAGAAGAACTAGGTTTGAAATAAATTAAAATAGTAAAAGTAAAAAATTTTAATCTGAGGATATAATTGGAATTAAAAAAAATTGGGGAGGTGGAGGGAGAAAGGTGTGGTGATGGAGGAAGCAACACCTTAAAAATATTGTATCTTTTTTATGTGGATCAGATTTCAACCCGGCTCATTTAAACTTGGCTCATGCGGGTTGAATCCGTGGTGGGTCGGGTTGGACCACCAACCCACCTACCGAATTTTATTTTATTAAAATTTATTTTTAATTTTATAAAAAATATTTATTATTTTTTTTGCTTGAAAAAATTATTTAAGTTCTTTATTTTCAAAATTAATTAAACACCCATGTTGGGAGTGAAATTTGAAAGTAAAATTTGTTTAGATTGAATTGTAGAAAGTTTGTAATTTTTTTTTATTTAAAAAAAATTGTAACTAAGTGAGCTAGTGAACCAACCCGTTTACCCACCAACCCGTGGTGGGTTGGGCCGGGTTCGAATTCTTTTAGTTCACTAATAAATGAGTCGGGTTGGATTGATTCACTAAGTGACCAACCCATGATGAAGTCAAGCCGGATGACCCGTTTTGACAGCTCTAAGATTTAGTTTATGTAATCAGTATTTATGTAACTAAAAAAAAGAAAATATAAAGAAAAATTATTTTTTGTGCAAGCAGTTTCTAACTATATTAAATTTAAAAGAAAAATACATTTAAAACAAACCTCTATCTCACTTGTATAATATTATACATTTTATTTTATCTATTAATTCTTTCTTACATCTATTTATCTTTCTCTCTTTCTTTCTTTTCTTATTTCTGTACCATAGCAGGTCTTTATGGACATATTAATGTCCACAGAACATGACCCTTTCCACTACTGCCGTTGCACATTAAATACTATCACGCATGCATTCGTTTAATTAATTATATTGTTGACGTGCCTATATGAATATGGTATAATAAGTTTTATTTTTATGATATGTACTTACTATAGAGAAAATCTTTTTATTATATAAAAAGAAGTTTTTTATATTAGTTTTAAGATTAATATAGAAATAAAGATATAAAAGGTATTGACTTCTTATATTAATTTTAGAATTAGTATAAAAAATATTTTGTATACAAACAACTGGTATATAATATTAGTTTAAATTATTTTAAAATTTTAAAGTTCATTTTTTATGATTAAATTAAGTTTATCATAATTTAAATTTTTCTTTAATTCTAATTTTTTCACAATAACTCATACACAAAAATATCAAATTTATATAATCCAAATTCTAGGAATTGGTTTCTAAGTCTCCACCCAATCAATTAGTCTTAAGAAATGTTCCATTATGGTGATTGCCGACAAAAACTCAAGAACATCCTCCATTACATACGCTCCTTCACCAACTTCTCAACCATTTTTTCTCCAAAAAGTATGGAAAGCATATTTCCAAAGTAACACTCCATCATTATTTCTCTCTTTATCACCATTGTCTGGTCTCTTCCTTCTATAAACCATAATACTCATTTTGACGATAACTATTTTACTATTTATATATTTTGAAGCTCCACAAGAAAGTCGAAAAACACTCCACCTTCATTTTCGTGACATAAGAGGGTGAGGAAGAGAACGATGACTAGAAATTTGGAAATCTGATATTGACAAATAAAAATAATAATAAAAAAATATTTTCTAAACCGATTATAAATAGAACATAATGTTTTTTGTTTATTATAAAAATGTGATCGTATTCATATTTTATACAGTTTGTAATACTAAATCGGTATAATTTTTTTTATTATAAAAATATCATCACATCTACTTTTTATACATGTTATAAAAATAATCAATATAAAAAATGTTATCTTATTTATTGTTTAAGTTTTTATACTAGTTTATTTCCCCCAACTATTTTGGTTTGTGCATAGTGTACAGTACACAGATGTTTTAAATAAGAGTCCATCAGGGTTCTATACATGATTCAATTGAAAACTAACTTTTTCTCTAGAGGCACATACTATCAAGAAGAAACCGAAGCACAAAATATGCAGAGGTTGAGCATTACATGCATGAAATACTGTTGTCAATTCAATTCCATGCTCTTCTTGGAAACAGGCGAGTTTTCTTTCGGCATTCAGATTTTTCTATTGTTAAGATATACGAAACTAGGTTATTTCATGTAACTTTTTCCAGCTGCGTCTTTTGCTCCGTTTAGAAATGATTTTTGGTTTACTTCTACGTATATTTTTATGTAGTTTTTCACAGTTAAGAAAAATGAAAACTTGACAAGTTATTTGAGAAAAAAAAAATCATATGAAACTGCTAATAATCTATTTTGCATTCCCATACTTTTGCATATTGTCTATGCAGATGTTCAATGACAGCATCTCCACTTGTCCAAGAAAAGAACAGTGGGATCAATGACTGTGACACCAAGAAGAAAAGGCTTACAGAGATGGACATACATTCAATTATCCGAAAACTATAAGTCAATACCTTTCAAACCTGGTGTCCAAAATGAACCACTTGATACAACTTGAGAGAGTGCTTCATTTAAAGTTGAAGCAAGAAATTCATATAGCAAGTTGGATTTAGCTATTCAATTCATCCCTTTCGACAGATTTGCTGTCAACTAGACACAATAACACTGTACGTTATAAATGTTTTCATGCTAATCATATATATTGACCTACAAACACTGATATTCACATTGATGTTTCCAGATAGAAAAACCTATTATCTCAACTAATGTAGAACATTTCACCAACATCTCATGTTCATTGAATTATAAGGGTGATGATGGTACATACATAACAGTAGTCAAACTCAAAAAATACTTTTGTAGTCAATGTGAAGGTAACATCAATGTAAAATGTCACTTTCATCATCATTTTGAGAGTTTGACATACAACATTCTGTTATATATCCTTTGGGTTTTATTACTAGTTTCTATAGTATCAATATCACCCTTAAATGAAACTGAACTTCGATGTCGATGAATTGGTACATTTATTGGGACATTAAGTTTTCATATGTAAGCTCAATGCAAAAATGGGTGATTGAAGGTTATGACATGAACTGGCACGAGGACATGCATGTTATAGAAAATGTTAGTGTTTGGTTGATAGTGAATCTGATGATTTGGAGGAATGAGGGAGCAAGATCCAACTTACAACATGAATTTCTATCATGGGTTCTTGAATCGGTCACGATTATATTCTTCATAGGTTTTGACTTTTGGTGTGTGGGTAATGGAGTGTATGCTCATTCAGATAAGTCTTTGTCATTCACTTTGCATATCAGTATATTGAAGCGTTAGAGGTGGAGATAAGTTTAAGGACAATGGTACTCAGAAGACTCAGTTTTTACTTTCATTTTATACTACTCTTCACTATCCTTCATTTTATTTTTATTTTTCAAATACAAAAGTTCACATTTCTTTACGACAATTTTATTAATATAATGAATTTTCAAATAAGATGTGAAAGAATATTTTTCCCAAGTTTTGCAGCCTAACATAAGCTAGCATCATGGAATTTGTGGTGGTATCGAGTGCAAGGACTTCAACATGAATCACATTGGGAGTGTTCAACTTGAAAGTTGAAGAATAAGTGCACCATCTCTGACGTTCAACTATCAGTATCCATTTTTGCACGAGTGTTGCTAAAGTTGGCCGATGAGAACCACTTTTGCCTGTCTTTATAAACTTCACTATCTATGTTCAGTTGTAATATTAGTATATAATACTAATTCTAATGAAATGTGTTTTTTTTTTAAGTTTTTCTCACCTCCATTGAGTTGATATAACTTCATCTTCAACAAGTATTGAATTAAGAATAATTTATATATTTTATACAGTAATGATCTGAGAGGGTGAAATAGTAGATTTACAAAAGTCATGTAATAAACGTTTTTATTAAAATACAAAGAAATATGTCAGAAATCTGATTACTTAAAATCGTTTATTTTTTTGGAATCAAGTTTTAAAATCTACTAGCTACTTTTTAAAAAAAAAATATAAATGAAATATTAGATACTCCAATATATATATATATATATATATATATATATATATATATATATATATATATATGTATGTATGTATGTATATCAATAACTATTTTGTTTTTTAAATTTACGTGCTATTTATGTGTTTCACCTTTTAAGTTAGTATAATTGTTAGACAAGTCATTTAAAAGTTAGTGTGGTGTTGGTTCACAAAGACATATTTCATGTATTACTAAAGGACGAATTTTGTATTGTAATTTTACATATAAATATAGATAATTCAAAAATACTTAATCATTTAATTTGTGACTCACTCACACAATTTGATAGAGAGCTATTAATGTATACAGTTTAAGAGCAGGTTGGTATTTTATTGCCCTCATGGCGGGTCCCTTCCCACAAATTGATACAACTAAACTTTTTAGTCACTGTATTTTCTTTTATCGGGAAACGATAATTGTTAGTATTTTGTTAATGGAGAAGTTTATCCATATATATTATTTACACCTTTCCTTCAAACCAATTTTATATCTTCTAAATATTAATGAGAAATTTGAATCCATAATCTTTTATATCCTTTTTCTTAATCACTAAAAAAATTTGTACGTGTCAAGTAAATATAGTATCAAATAAAAAGTCAGTGTTATGTGTGAGTATCAATATCATGTATCATAACTTTATATTTAATTCAATTCAATTCAATCTTAATTTTTTTTTTAAAAATGAAGCTTGTCCCTCCTCAAATAAAACCAAATTTAATATTTGTATAAATATTATACTAATATTTTTATTAATATTCACAATTTTATTAAATATTTGTAGAATTATTTTTAAACTAACTCTAACTAAATTACTACAATATAAATATTATAGGTTTAATGATTTGATACATCATAATTTTGGGTCAGATTCTCAAATAGGATCCATACTTCTTGATTTTCTCAATTGCGTCTTTATTTTTGAAAATTTGAAACAAATAGAACACGGGCATTAAATTAGACTAACAAGCATTCAAATTATGTTGACATGTATGCTAATGTAAGTTTTTTTTAATGATGTGGCAAATTGTTAATAGTTAAAGTGCAATTTTGTTTTTTAGTTTAAATTAAAAAATTACGTAAAGTTAATTGAATTGAATTATTTATGAAAATTAAGGATTTCATCCGTCACCATCCTTCTCCCTCAACCCTTTTGGGCTACTATTTCCACCTTGCACTAGCCACCATTAGCACTGTTCAGCCACCATCTTTATCACATTCACAACCAGGAAATCACGGTTAAACTTTCCTGCACCCCCAAATGGGCAGCAGTGCTATCCCGCCGCATATTTCGGCCATGATCTGGGAGAACATAAATTAAAATGGATTTGAATTGAATCGTAGTTATGGTGGAGAAAAATTTTGATTGAGTTTGTAACATAGGTTAAGAAAATCGAGGGATTAGAGTGTTAGAAAGTGGGTTTCAACCTAACTCAACCTCACAAAACCGATTTGTAAGGTGAGGTTTGCACGTCACTTGTATATTATAATTTGGCGTTATCTCTAGTTGACGTGGGACTTCCAACGTAAAGTGGTGGTTGAACTACATGAATTACTCTGCACCTTTCTTTCTTTATCTCTTTCTTACAACCTCTACAAAATTTCTGTGTGTAATTTTCTTTGAATCGATGAAATGTTAGATGTTGCACTTACTGGATGATGCAAAATGATGGATGTTCTAAATAGAGTTCTCGCCTTTTCGAACGAATAATTACATCCAAATATTTATGTGTTACAGAACATTAGGCTAAAGTTCTCGTTAACTACTTATCGAAAAAGAAAGAAGAATTAAAATAAACTCATACACTTAAATTTTTGTAGGAGCTCTGTCATTTAATTTTTCTGAAAGCTAGGAGGATAAGTTGATTTTCACTTATAAGTAAAAATTTAGTTCTCGTGATAGTTGTAAAAAAGATATACAAACTTTTGTTCAAGATATAACAGTTTCTTTATGGTTGGTTGTATGAATGTGCCATTTATCAGTAATAAATTAGATTCCATTCAAGCTTCTATTTGATACATTTTGTACTGACTGAAAGGATGACACAAAGAGAGTATTATGTGAAAATTAAATTGTTGTATAATGAAATACTTCCTGCTTGCAATTTGTTGTGACCCTGTTATCTCTCTGTTGACATTGTATAACCAAGATATGAGTAATAGTGATAAGCCTTGAGGTTCTATCATGTTATTGTCTTCGAGTACGTGATAGAAATAATTTAACAGTAAGAAATATCTTTCCGTTTTGTTCCTTAGAGTGGTAGAAGTTTTTTTATATTAGAAGCAGATTAGCTATTCTTATAATGACTTGTTTAATAGTAATATTTGATAAAATATATTACAAGTACATTAACTATTCCTATAATGACTTATTTACTAGTAATATTTGATAAAATTTATCTTGTTTCAGGTATTTCTCTTTTCTTTGAGCTAATTTCTAAATTCATTTTGTCTGCATATACTCGGTTATTTAAGGCGTAAAGATTGTGGAATACAGTGTCAAAGAATATATGGTACCAGAAATGGAGAGGTTAGTAAATCTGGTGTCACTTAATTTATACAGTGTATGTTGCACTTCAATTTATTGTTTTGTTTAAAAGTTCAAGTGCGTTCTTGATCTCTTACTGGATGATCCAAAATTATGGATGTTGCACTTCCACCTCTTACTTGTCGCCTTTGTTGACTTTTTTCTTGAAGTCAAACCAACCAGCAACCAAAACTCCATGAGCAGTGTCAGAAAGTTCAAATCGAACCCATAAGACGTGTGGGAGGAGGCAGCACCATCGTCAACACCGTCAGAGGAGGAAGTGAAGGCGTTATTGTTAGTGCACTTCTGCCACCCCTTACATATTGAAGAAGAACATGAATGACACATCTTCAATTGATTATATCCGTTTTTGTCAAGAACCCTAATTCGAAGGACCACTCAGAGTTTTCTCCAATTTCTTTTCACAAATCGTAATTCGAACAAAGGGGTTGAGTTCAGTTAAAATTTCCCCAATTTTTTAATTCAAAAATATGAATTTACACGTCACAACCTTATTACGATATAACCTATGTCACATCATTAAAAAAATACTATCAGGATCCACTACACGTCAGTCTAACCACGTTAGTCCAATTTAACGGTAGAACTCTATTTGTTTCAATTTTTCAAAAATAAAGACCCAATTGAGAAAACCAATAAGTAAGGGTCCTATTTGAGAGTCTGACCAAAAAATAAGACCTACCGAAAAATTAAACAATTATTATATTTATGTTTGATTTTTGCTACATGAAGAATTTTTCTTCTAAACATGAACCCTATTTTTTTAACCAATTCAAACCTTATTTTTAAATTTTGAGAAAAAAAGACTGAATTGATTCGAAATAACAAATACCAAGGGACTAGATTGAATCAAAATAATAAATATGGGTATTGAATTAAATATAAGACAATGACACATGACACTGATGCTAACAAGTGACACTACCACATGACATGATGCTAACTTAAGATGTGGAAAATTACTTTTTAAATTAAGAAAAAAAATTAAAAAACAATTAAAAAAAAGACATGAACTAACACATGTCATACACAGTTTTAATTAAAAATATTTTCAAAAATATTTAATAAAAATGTCAATTTTAATAAAAATAACAGCATAAGATTTATACAAAAAATAAATTTGGTCGAGTTTTGAAGGTGGTCAACATTGCTGTATTTTAACAAAAAATAAGACTAAATGGAATAAAAAAATAAATATATGTAATAGTGTCACATCACATTGATAGTTGGAGGATGAATCATATTGTTCTCAACATAAAAATCAGCAAATATTCAAGTTTTATTAGCTAAGCTTTGCTTTGCCTTTCCAACTACCGTGCATTTCAAGTTTTATTCCAGCTACCATGTGCATTTAATGTTTTAGCTTAAGTGTTGCATTTGAATAACATATCAAGTGTTTCTTTATTATTTGGCATTCTAATTAGTTCGCATAATTAGTTCACACATCTTGCTTTAGGAATGTTCGGTTTAATGTTTTCATTCACTTTAATGCTTTCAATTATGTTCGGTTGTGTTTAATTTCCATTTTAATTTAGTTTATTTCTTATCACAAAAACTTTTCAAAACCTCCCACAAAGTGTTCGACCTATTACCTGAACAACATTTGATCCTTAAGAGACGATCTAGGAGTCACTTCCTAGTCTATACTGCATTCTTATTGCACATCAAATTTGTATAGACCGCGACAACCCATCAAGGTGTTGTAGGTTGTGTCATGGTTGGAGGTGCTCTCATGGTTCTATTTTTGGAGATGAACATGATCTTAGGTTTTGTGACACTGTGAAAATGGAGATAAAGAGAGGGACATTCATGTTTTTTTGAAGAAAATCGAGATTAAGACGTAAAGCTGGACAAAAGATTTGGTGGGAAATTTGTCGTGTTTTTATCAACGAATTTTTTGACAAAAATATCCATTGGTAAATGAAAACATACATGACCAACAAATTTACTAACAAAAAATTTTATTGGTAAATCAAACATGCATTACGACAATTTTTTTGTTGATAAAATTCGTCGATAAATTAACATGCATTTATTGATAAATTCGTTAAAAGTTAAAATTTTAAAATATTTGATAAATTTGTCAACAATTAAAATTTTAAAATTCATCGATAAAATCCATTAGTAACTCAAATTCACTTACAAATATATTTTTATCTTAAAATTCTGTCAATAACTTCGTATACTTTTATAGTGTAGTGTAGAAACTCTACATTCCAATGCTAATGCCTAATCCTCATCTCATTGCACATATTCCAGACCCTATTGCGTCGAAGTTCAACATTTTCAAAAATTATATTAGTTTACTTTTGAAATAAGTAAATAATTATTACTTTTAAAGTGTCCTTTGACACATTTTAACCATCTTCAACGTATTTTTAATTTATTTATTACTAAACAATAACTTTTATTTAATATTTGTTTTTCAAATTTTATTTTTAATTTTATTCTATGATTTTTAATTACTTTGTCATTTAACAAATTATTAAAGAATAATTTATATTTAAAAAACTAATTTGTTCTTTTATATTATTTTTTTCATTTTCAATTTTATTCCTTTATAATTTTTAATTATATGGTCATTTAATAAAATTAAATTTAGAAAGATTTATTTTTATTTTATTTTTTATTTTCTTATCTGATCTATTATAATATATAAAATAATATACTAAGAAATTTACTTTATTACTCAAGTTTATTTTATTTACAAATATCTCAGTCTTTTAGTCATTTGACCTTATTAATTTATTTATTTTATTTATATTTATTTTGTTTAAAAAATTATGTATATTTCAACTTAATTTACATTTTTACCCATATTTATTTTTATCTAAAAAATTTAATACTTTAATTTTTATCTATACTATTTTTTCATTTTTAATTTTATTCTTTTATAATATTTAATTACTTGTTATTTAATGAATTATTAAAAATAACTTATATACTTAAAGTTTTTTATACTTTTTTTCTCATTTTTCAAATTTATCTTTTTGTGATTTTTAATTAATATGTCATTTGACAAAATTAAACTTAAAAACTATATTTTATATTTATTTAATAAAATAATATTATTTAAAAAATAACATATACTGTATTATAATATAAATTATTTACACTATAATTAAAAAAATTATATTTCTAAAGGGTTATTGTACTCTTTTAGCTATTTGATTTGTTTTTAAATTGATTTACCATAATGGAAATATATTTCGACTATATCATTTAATATCTAATAAATTATTAATTTAGTTAGTAAATGACATCATTAATTTTTCAAATTTAAAATCTCCATATCAATATTAAATAGTACTATTAGTTTATTGAATCATTCCACATATTAATTAGACAAGTCTAAAGATACTCATTAAATAAGTTTATTCATACACTAATTAAACGAGTCTAGCAGTAAATATTAGACGACTTTGTTCATACAATGATAAGAGAAGCTTAACAATGTACATTCCATAAGTTTGTCTATACATAAATTAGACGAGTCTATTAATACACATTAGATGAGTATATTCATCCAATGATTAGACGAGTTTTGCAATACACATTAAACGAGTCTACACATAAATTGATTAGATGACTCTGTTCAGTTACTAATTAAACAAGTCTAGTAATAACATTGGACATGTATGTTTATCACTATTAGACAAGTCACAATATACATTAGACAAATTTGTTCATACACAAATTAAACATGTCAATTAGTACATATTAGGTAAGTTTTTTAATGATTAAATGAGTCTTGAAATACACATTACAAAAGTATAAATATACATTGATCAGACGAGTGTAGCAACACACATTATATGAGTGTGTTTATATAATGATTAGATGATAAGTGTGAAAAATACTTGTTTTTATACGTATTAATTAGCTCAAAGTTGTAATTATTCATGAAACAATATGCTTTCCTCATAGAAAAATTGTGTAGTCAATTATACAGGAATTTATACATCAGTGGAAGTGTTGTCTATTGTTTCTCACTAAGCCAGCATTCATTCGCTCAGCTACAGGAAAGAATTATCGCTCAGCTAACCATCACAACTCATTGAGCAAATTAGGTCAGTTAAAAGTTCAGCAACATTTGAGTTTTTGCTCAGCGCATGCATAGTTGTGTGTTGAGCGAATTAATTAATTAAATTTGAATTGGCTTTTAAGTTCAAGAAGACAGAAAAAAAAGGAACTTCTAATAGAGCAAAGATACAAAATCATCTGAGAAACTTTAGGAGACTACTTTAAGGCATCAAGACGTCATTTTCTGCAAGAAATTGCTTTAAAAGTGTATGATCTAGATGGCTAGGAGTAGCTAAAACTTTATTTCATTGGAATTGAATGTACTCAACTCATTTTGATGTAAACTTCCTGTTTAATATATTGTGTTCATATGCTTTTCTTGCTTTTCTTGTCATTATATGGAAGTATAATGAATTTCTTAATGTTTATGTTTACCGGAAAATAAATTTAGATGTGGACATAAGAAAGAGCAACCAAAAGGAATGATGTTAGGAATAACATATTTTCTTTTGGTTATTCTTAAACATCGGAAATTCATGCAAATTATATGTTGTGTTAATTTAGGAATTAATAATTTTACATATATGTTTAGAACTTGATTTAAGGAATTGAATCAAGTATACAGTGATGTGAATGTTTGAACATAGAAAATATTGTCTAGAATGTTAGTGTAAAGTGAGTCAGGAACCTAATTCCGATGAAGTTTTCTTTATAACTTTCAATCATAATTTTAAATTCTTGATATTTTAATGTAATTTCATAAATATGAATTCAACTATGATCATTACTAAATTCATAACGTAACTCAATTCCCTTGAAAGAACGATACTCAATACTTACTTTTAGTACTTGAAATGATTTGGTATACTTGTCAAAAGGTTCTCATTAGACAAGTCTAGCAATACATATTAGCCGAGTCTACCAATATATTGGTTATACGATTCTATCAATACACATCAAGCAAGTCTTTCTATACACTAACTAAATGAATATAGCAAAAAGATTATACAAGTATAACAATATACATTAGACAATATTATTCATAAAGGTTTAATTCCTATTTTGGTCCCACTTTTCGTAGGGTCTGTTCAAATTGGTCCTACTTTTTTTCAAAAGTTCACTAAGATCCCACTTTTCGCAAAAACGGTGCAAGTTAGTCCTTTTTGGTTACGGCGTTAAAAAACTAACGGCACAGCTGCCCAGCTGGAAGAAAACTGATGAGCTGTACATTTTTTTGTTGACGTGGCACTGTGAATTGGTGATTCATCCTGAGAGCAGAGGATTCATGGCTGTTTTACCCAAATTGAAAAGCAAAGTTAGGGTTCTGAAATCTAAAAGCAGGAGGTTTCAGCAAAGTTAGGGTTCTGAAATTTAAAAGCAGAGGTTTAGGGTTAGGGATGAATTCATCACAGAGTTGTTCTTCCTGTTCGAAGGCAACCTCCAAAGGATTTTCGCAATCCTCACACGGTGTTGTTTCCAGGGGAGTTGGGATAACCCCTATTTGCCACTATGGTGATATTGCTGTAATGAAAGTTGCTAGAACTTCAAGGAATGCTGGGAGGAAATTTTGGGGATGTCGCCATTACAAGGTGTTTTGAATAGCGTACTGTCCACTTCCATGTGTTTTGGATTTTATTTGTTTTAACATTTTTGTGTTCTTGGTGAATAATAGGGTGGGATATCAAGTGGGATGTCATGTAATTTTTTCAAGTGGTGTTCTAAGGACAATGCTGATGATAGAGATGGTACAATCGTGAGACAAAGCAACAGGATATTTGATCTGGAAAATAATGTCAAAGAGTTGCAGAGAAGGATAAAGTTCTTACTTGGAGTTGTGTTTGCTGTTATTGTGTTGAACATTATGACATTGTGGTTGTGTTTAGCTTGATCTTAGGTGTGCAATGTGCAATTTATGTTTTGTTCATGTAATGGGTTAGGTGTTTAACATCATGTTTTGTTGATGTAATATCAGTTGTTGTAATATGAGTGAACAATCTGAGTTCGTGCAATAAAGTTCGTTTTAGTCCCCCCTTTGTTTTAAAAATGTTAAATGTGGTCCCCCTTTGCTTTAAAAATTGTTCACGGTGGTCCCTTTTTCCTTTAAAAATTGTTGAAGGTGGTCCCTTACGTATATTACTGTAATACATATTAAGGATACCTGGCAAAAAACAGATATAATTACATAATATCACTACTTCCAAATATCACAACATAATATCAGTACAACTATAATAAGATATTTAATTAAAGTGCTTAATAAGAATTCAACATAGACAATGAAAGTGCTTAATAAGAATTCAACACACACAATTAAAGTACTTAATAAGAGTACAAAATACATCCAAATACATCCAAATTAATGGTAATTAATGGGAAGGAGTTGATCAAATTCTGAGTGGGGAGATGAGTGTTGGTCATTGATGTAAACGCAAGAAGTGTGGAGTGACCCGTGATGAGTAGAGGGACGAAGTAGTGCAAGGGATGAGTCAGAGTGTTGAAAAAATGGTCTGGTAATCGTTTACAGAATCCTGGTAAACGATTACCCGAGAGAAAATTGGATTTTGTACATAAAGTCCAACATAGGTAGTCAGCCAGGTGAACAGGGGTCACCATTGGAAAAAAAGCTTAGTTTTAGGCAGTTGTGCACCTGTCTGAGGCTGGTCCAGGTGTTTCAGTGGTGGGAGAGGGTGGTTGGTGATGTGATGTGAGTCCAATGAGTGTGGGGTGACCCCTCATTAGTTGGAGGAGCAAGCTCTGCAAGGGATGAGTAAGAGTGTTCAAAAAAGGGCTTGGTAATCGTTTACAGCATCCGTGTAAACGATTACCCGAGAGAAAACTGGATTTTGTACAGAAAGTCCAACACAGGTACTCAGTCATGTGAACTGGGGTCACCATTGGCCAAAAAGGTGAGTTTTAAGCACTTTTGCACTTTTCTTAGGGTGGTCCTGGTGTTTCAATGGTGGGAAGTGATGTTTTGGCACCCCATGATGGAGGAAAAAAAAATGTTTATGAGATGAGCAACTTGGGTGAGATAACATGCTGTCAACTTTGACCTTTGCTGGCTATTTTACTGATAACTTTTCCCACCGACCTCCAAATGATGTGATTCTTTTTTTATTAGAAACTAGACTCAAATATCTTTCCAATGACTACTAATTTGTATTTTTTGGACATCTGAGTTGATACAGTTTATTCTTTCAAGTTAGCGTTTCATATATTTTTGCCAACTCTGACCTTTGCTTGTTCTTTTGCTCATAATTTTCTCCACCGAACTCCAAATGAGTTGATTCTTGTTTTGTTGGAATCTACACTCAAAGACCTTTCAAATTATGCCTTAGAAATCAAGTTTACACCTTTTTTGACACTGTAATCGATTACAAGGACACTGTAAACGATTACCCGAGAGAAAACTGGATTTTGTACAGAAAGTCCAACACAGGTACTCAGTCAGGTGAACTGGGGTCACCATTGGCCAAAATGGTGGGAAGTGATGTTTTGGCACCCCATGACGAAGGAAAAAATAAGGGTTATGGATGTAATATGAGTGAGCAATCTGAGTTCGTGTAATGAAGTTCGTTTTAGTCCCCCCCTTTGATTTAAAAATGTTAATTGTGGTCCCCCTTTGCTTTTGAATCTGTTCACGATGGTCCCTTTTTCCTTTAAAAATTGTTCAAATTGGTCCCTTACTACATTACTATAATACATATTAAGGATACCTGGCAAAAAACATAATATCAGTGCAACATATTTAATTAAAGTGCTTAATAAGAATTCAACATACAGAATGAAAGTGTTTGATAAGAATTCAACACAGACAATGAAAGTGCTTAATACATCCACAATTAAAGTAGTTAAGAAGAGTACATATTAATACATCCAAATTTTCAACTAAATCTATGGATCTTTTCTTCTAATGTTTAACTTCTGCCTTTGTATTGGCTCACTTAAATCTCGGATGGAATCTTGACTTGGTTGTGGTGGTTGAGGAGATTGGGGACTTGATGGCTGTGAAGGTGCAATGGGTTGTGAACTTTGTGCCTGTGTTGATTGTGTTGGTTGGATGATGGCTGGATTTAAAGGGCACATTTTTTTGTTGTGCCCCAGTTCACGGCAGATACTACATCTCTTTCGCTGCCCACCAACACTCATCTTGGTCCCATCTTTTGTTAGCTCCCATGGCTCCATTCTTCTTTTTTTCTTGGGTCTCCCAGGCATGTTCCTCTTAGGTGGTGGCAGTACATCAGGACAAGTAGTTTTTTCCCATAAGAGGTGGCCATTCACAGGATAGATGATGGACGCATATGCTTCTTCATATGTGGATTTCCTGAAACAAATTGGTATAAAACTTTCTGGATCTACATTTGAATAGTTCATTGATGCAACTGCATGACAACATGGGATGCCACTGATCATCCACTTCCTGCAGCTGCATTCTTCATTGTCCAGGTCCACTGTGAACTTGTTCCCAATGATTGAAACATGTCTAACCTCAAATATCCTTCTTGCAGACCAGCTGAATAAATGAACATCAAAAAGGCACATCAACAGTTGGATATGAACATAAATAAGCCATAACAACAACTGGATATGAACATAAATAAGGCATAACAACAATATTACCTTGGGATCCAATATCTTGACAAGTTACATTCCTTCATAAGTCTCTTTTTGATCTTTGGACAGACATTGAAATCCATACCTGCCACCTTCGTTCTGTTGGTGGCCCATCTTTTCATCAAATACAGTCTAATATCCTCCAGCATGGTTATTATGGGTTTTCCCCTGGAATGCACAAGAACACTGTTGAATCCTTCACTGATGTTGTTATCCAGAGTATCACACATTGCTTGAGTTCTGAACCTACTTCTTGACCAATACCTATTGCACGAGAATGAAGAAAATGAGTTACCAAACATGAGTAATGCAGAATATTTGTGCATGTAATGGTCAGAATGTACCTTGGGGGAATGGCTATGAGATATTTATATGCTTCTTCATTCACTGATCTGATATTCAACATCTCTCTCTCCCAAGCTTGGGGGTATGTGCTTGTGGCAGCCCTCCACATCAAATTCTTCAATATCTGACCAGAAAATCTTTTCCTAAAGTTAGCATAAAGGTGCCTGATGCAGAATCTTTGTTCTGCCCTAGGCAAAAGCTCTTGGATAGCTGGCACCAACCCCTGCCAACATCAATTATTTAATCAAACACACATGCATAATAAAGTTTGCAAAATAAAATAATAAAAGTACTGCATGTACCTTTTGCTGGTCAGACATCCACGTATATGCCTCACAAACTTCATTGCCCCCAAGGTCTTCAACCAATAATTGCAAAAACCAGGACCAACTATCTTTATTTTCGACTTCAACTACTGCATATGCAAGGGGTAACATTTGCTCATTTGGATCCCTCCCAACAGCAGTAAGCAGCTCTCCCTTATAAAGACCTTTCAAAAAACACCCATCTAAACAGATGATGGGTCTACAACTAATAAAACTATCCTTACATGCTTTAAGACAAACATAACATCTCTGGAATATGGACTGACCATTATCACTGTTGACTTTAACCTTAACCGTTGACCCAGGGTTACTTCTCAATACCTCATGTGCATAGTCATAAATCCTTCTAAATTGTTCTTTAAAATCCCCTTCACGTTGACTTGATGCCATTAACTTCGCCCTTCTTGCTTTAGAAATTGATACATTGGTGTTCCATTTCCTTAATGCTTTGGTACGTATGTCTTGGACCTTTATACTAGGATTGTCATTCATAGACTTATCTATTTCATGACTCAACCACTTACTATTCATCAATTTTATGTTCAGTTGCCTGCTGCAAGAATGAACATCCACAATCTTCCTTAATTGCCAAATCTTGCGTGATGGCAAATACCCACAGTAAGCTACCCATGGACAGTTTTTTTTCCCACCCATGCATCTCACCCTTACCCTACGCTTATCATTTTTTACAAACTTAAGAGCCCTCCCAACATGAATAGCATAACTTCTAATGGCTTCCTTAAACTCATCCTTATCTGTAAAGATAGTACCAAGTTCCCATTTGTAATCTGACATTGACTTCTTTTTACCAAATGTAGGAAAGGGACCTCTACTTGGTCTGTCCTCAATTTCATCCTCCTCACTTGCACTATTATCTGGAGTTAACAGCACATCTGACTCCCATTCATCATCTGACAACCCCCTACCATGTCCTTCTGCTTCATTATCACTGTCTTCCATCATGTATTCTGAATCACTATTATCCAAATTCCCTACCTCCTCCAAGTTCTCTTCAACAGAAACATGTGCTTCATCCTTCTCAGTATCCACTTCCACTTCTTCCTCACTGTCCACTTGCAGTTCTTCCTCACTGTGCATTTCCACTTCCTCCTCCCTGTGCACTCCATCATCTTTCTCCAAGTCACCTCCACAATTAAGAGGACCTTCCTCAACCTCCTGTTGCACTTCAACAACACCTTGTACACCAACCTCAACACCACTACCCTCACCACTGTCTGCAGGTCCTTGGCAAAGGTAAAGAATTTCATCCTCATTTTCTTCAACCACTGCTTCGCTCACTTTATGTACAACATACAAGTTGACTTTCCCCAACAATTTTCCCACATTCATCATGTTCAAAGCACCTTTATCGTCATATAGCTTATATAAAACATGGTCAATATCGTAATATAACTCATGTACTTCAATATACCCCAAATCCTTAAGTGAACCTACTACTCCAAAATAGCTCCATGTATCGGGGTCAATGTCCCAATAACATCTTTCCCCACCTATATATTTAAAGGGCACTTCCTGTATCAAGGTCCCACCGTGGTGGACCACTACCTCAAAATTATCGTTAGACATCCCTACACTGCAAATGGAAAAGGGGGACCACTCATTAACTTAATTTAACAGACCATGGGACCAATTCCAACACCCAACGACAGTACTTTTTCCATTAACCCCCCACCATGCCACAAATATAACCATATTTTAAACACAACAAATATAGAATCCACCCATTAAAGAAAAAGCAAAAACATAAGAACAGTAATGCGATCACTAACCTGGAATTTGATTTCACCAAAAATCAGAAGTTGCACTCTTCGAAACGAGATTCTGGAACCCTAAATCGCATGCAGATTTTACCCCAAATGTTATTGTCAAATTTTTTTAACCCTATCTTTTAAATTAATTTAAATTAATTAATTTAACATATCACAGTGCCACGTCAACAAAAAAATGTACACCTCATCAGTTTTCTTCCAGCTGGGCACCTGTGCCGTTAGTTTTTTAACGCCGTAACCAAAAAGGACTAACTTGCACCGTTTTTGCGAAAAGTGGGATCTTAGTGAACTTTTGAAAAAAAGTAGGACCAATTTGAACAGACCCTACGAAAAGTGGGACCAAAATAGGAATTAAACCTATTCATAAACTAATTAGATGAGTATATAACAAAATATATTAGATAAGTCATTTTATACGTTCATTAGATAAGTATAGCAAAATTTATTACACAAGTCTAGAAATACATTAATTAGATGAGTAAAGCAAAAAAACATTACAATAGATAAGTATATTGATGTATTGATATATGAGTTTAGCAATACAGATAGGTCATATATATATATATATATATATATATATATATATATATATATATATATATATATATATATTGATCAAACGATATATTAGACAAATCTTTCCATACACAAATTAGACAAGTATAACAAAAAAATTAGATAAGTCATTTCATACATTGATTTGATAAATCTAAGAATACACGTTACACAAGTATGTTTGGGTTATATACTGATCAAATGAGTCTTGTAACACACGTTAGATGAGTTTGTCCATACATTGATTAGGCAAGTTTAACGATATACATTAAACAAGTTTGTTCATACACATATTAGGCAAGTCTATTAATACATGTTAGACAACTATGATCAGACGAGTCTTGTAATATACATTAGACAAATTTGTCCATGTACTGATTAGACGAGTGAGCCCATATATTTATTACACGAGTCTAACAACACATATATTAAATGAGTTTGTCAGTGCACTAATTAGATGAATCTAGTAATACACATTATATTATTTTGTTTTGTATTTTTAATGAGTGTACTCTATATATCATTAATATTTTTGCACATATTTTATCCTTTTTTCTTTATACAAAGTTTACTATTTATACTTTTATAGACGTATTGATTTTTTAAATTTATAAATTATTTTTCACATTAATTCTATTAAAAACTTAATTATAAACTTAAAATTATTTATTATTTATTTTCTCACCATGTAAATTTCTTTTAATAACAAAACAAAACATCAACTTGTACGAAGACACGAGTTTAAAACTAATTTAGATTGAAATTTTTCCCGGCAAAAAAAATTATATATTACCCTCTTCCTTTAAGAGAAAAATATAAGAAAAAAATTAAAAATAACTTATAATTAAATTATTTGAAAATTGAGTTAAAAAGTTATGCACTTTATATTATTAATTATTAGTACATCTTTTTATTGGCAGAAACTACCAATTTTATTTAAGGAAATATTCAATGAACAATATAATTGATCAAACAAAGCATAGACATATATAGTGCGTAGGTACAAAGAAGTACGTATATATATATATATATATATATATATATATATATATATATATATATATATACACACACACACACTCCTACAGAAGAAATCTGGAGAGCCCCACTTTTCCCCCAGTTTGCTTAATATCTTTCTCAGTCTGTTCTTTATACTCCTTAAAAGTGAATTTTCTGTACACAGCTGGCTTCATGTGGCTTTTTATAACTGCTTCCTCCAAGGGACAATAGAAAAATGCCATAGAAAACCTCTCAGCACTCTCTGCAGCAACTACTCTGTGTTTTATGCTTTTATAAACACCATTGCTCCAGCCCTGCACATTATAACGCACAAGTTAAAAGTTAAAGTTTAGAAGCTCTTCCAAGACCTACCTTTAGTCAACCAATATCATACAGAAAAAAGACAAATTATTGAGGGCATGTTAATTATAACATACTTTTTTTATAGCAATTGGTAATGTGCTTTTTCATTGGAGCCCACAAAAAGTTGAAACAGTTAATGCATGTTGGAAATTTCGTCATTGTTAATTATTTCAGACGTATGCATTCTTATAATTTCTATTGGATTGATGATCACATTTTCAAACCTTTTTGAACCAGTCAGATTCGATGAAAAGTTGGTGGGTTTTAACTTTTAGCACTATGGAGTGCTAATTGAACATGAAAACGTCCATGTTGGACATTATACTAAGCAAGTCCTCCAAAGTCATTGTCACCAGCTCAACAAATTTTTGCCCTAAATTGAGCATATAATTATGAGAACAAATCATAACATATTTTTTATTTAATCTTTCCATTTATTAAATGAAAACAAAAGAGTATTAATAAACACTTTATAACATTATTCTAGAAAAGGTGATGCTGAGATTTCACCTGAAACAAGTCACCAATGTTAACGACCAGAGCATGTGGATTAGGCTTAACAGCAACCCATTTTCCATCTTTCATCAATTGCAATCCCCCAACATGGTCTTGATGTACGATGGTGAGAAAACTAGTGTCACAGTGAGGTATCAAGCCATGCATCTTTGATATAGGGCATGGAGGATATCTATTCAATCGAATGAATGAACTCTTTGGCCAGCAATGCTCTCGAAAATAGTTCGATTTCGCATTCAATTTGCAGGCTAGTATTTCAGACAAGCTCTGTGCAAGGGAGAACATGCTTGTTGCAAAACCTTCAAGGTTTGATCTGAATTAAGAAAACAAAACTACTCATGTTTAAGTTTAAGTCAAAACACACAATGAATGCACATGTAAGTATATCATGTCATTCAGTGTTTACTAATAAATGCTTTATTACCAGATGAACAGCATGCTTACCATGAAAGTATTTTCTAGTAGGCAAATAATATGACAAGCCACTTTTAACTAAGGAAAAAGATATTTTGATTTTGAAAACATTTTTACATACTACAGGCGTCAATTTTTTTATGGATTTATTATTTATTTGTTATTGTGTTGATTATTTGTTATGAAAATATTCTAAAAAAATCTGATTATTGTATCATCATTATCCTTTAATTAACCCCCCTTCCATATTATTTTTGGACAATGATGTGTTAATAGAGTTTTCACAACATTTTGACACTTATATTTTTTAATTGGATTTAGAATATTTCAGTATAGTAATAAATAAACAATTAACCAGTAAAAAAACGACAGGGGTGTTGTGTCAAAATATGTATCAAAATATTTTTTTTCAATATTTTTAATAGAATTAAATTCAATGATATATTGATTTTAAAAGGATATATATTGAGACTCATGTTTGAAAATTTATCAATTTCTTCTCGACCAAATAGAATAAATGGAGAATCAGTTATAACTATCCCACATTACTCCTTGTTACAACACTTTTAGAAACACTGCTTTTTTTCTTTTATTAGGTATTGTTAAAAATGTCAATGTAAAAAAAGTTGACGTGACTTGAATTGTCTGCCTTTAGAAAGCTTGAGAAGAAAACGAAGATGTTTGATCATGATTTAGGTTCAAGTGGAACCCACTGTATTGTACGAGTGTTGTCTCATATCTGTAATAAGTTAAAAAACATCTATTCCTCAGTACTCCAGAAGAAGCAAGCTGAAGTGTAAATTCAATACGTATAAAGGGATCAAATGGTAAATAAAGTAGTTAATAATTGGGTGATATCATGATATGTGTACACGAGTAAAGAGAAAAAGTAATTAAAAAGTGTGCTATATATTTATAACTGTTGTTGTTGATGATGTAGTGTTAAATTTTTAAACATGAATAGTGCCAAAGAGAAAAAATGAAGATACGTGCATATACCTGAGAGTTTCATGTTGGTCCATGTTTGAGATGTCAGTGACATAAAAGTGAAGGGCTTCTGACCATGACAGTTGTCTGAGATTGGTGGCAAATGGATTCCCCCACCTATAAGCTTTGGCAGATAAGGTAGAGAAAATAGCTTGCTGTGTTGACTTGTTCACAAAAGGTTGATAAAACACTTTCTTTTGGTCAATCTGCATGCTCTTGAGCAGCTCCTGTGGAATACCATGATTCACAACTTGAAAGAAACCCCATTCTCTTGCAGCTTCTGCAATTTCTCTCATGCATTCCTCTCTCTCAACACTTAACCTCCCAAGGTCGATCAAAGGTATATCACATCTCTCTACTGTAGAGCTGCAGTAGTCATTATTATTCCTTGAATCCCCTAGGTGTTTCTGCACAAGGCTCTTGTAGGTCTCAAGGAATGGTGGTTCATAATCCATTTCAGAGCAAAATCTTACACTACATTCATAAAACTAATCCATTATTCGGTATGTGTCCATATAAACTTCTGATTACATCACTCTAACAGTGTTTGGATGAACATTCTATCATCACGTTGAATGTGAATCACCAAAAGTGAGATTTTGCTAAACCAGACACACTTGGTATGTGTCCTTTTTAACTTGTTTTAAAGAAATAATAGTTGTTTTACTCAACCTTCCAAGAAAAGTTAAAAGAAATCAATTATACGTTTAATAACAAGTTATGTTTACGCATGCATTTATATGCTCCATGCTTTCTCTATATCATAAACAAGATTAATCTGGCTGAAAACATTGCCAGTATTTATAGCAGCAACCATTGTTGCCCTAAGGGAAATATATATATTTCTATATATTTAAAAGTCAATCAGGGGACCTGAAAGCTTCATAGACTGATTATAATAATAAAAGAATTACATCCAAGGGTCAAAATTTCACCTGTGTTTCTTTGAAGATGATTATGGAATTTCAATCGCTTCGTAGCTTACAGAGTCAGATGAAAAGAAGACACTGAATTCTAGCAAAGAAACTCAGGTAAGTAAGAAAGAAAGTTGCAGTTTTATGTGAGAAGAAGAAGAACACGTAATGGATTAGTTTAGATTGCTTCAGATATTGGTGATTGCAGAGATATTTATATGCATGTGAATACATGTCAGGAATAGCACTACGATTAAGTTTATGGCTAAAGCAGAGACCACGCGGCAAAGCACAACATCAGAAAAAGAGGGGACAAACGCATGAAACCACAACTACAACATACTACATAAGATATCAGTGTTCTTGACTTGTAGCCACGAAGTGCAGTCTACGTTCAGAAGGTAACGCACACAAATTTTTTTAGGGTAACTATAGGTTTACATTCAATTAATATAATATCATAAGGTAAAATAATTATAGAAAAGTAAAATTCTATATTTAAAAAAAAAAAGAAATAATATTAAATAAATATAAAATATATTCATGTGTAAAATATATCATTTCTGAATGTCAGTACTGTCGTTGTTACTGTTATATAACATTTTTTTAAAATATTTAAATAATCATTAAACGTTTATCATATGTTTATTAGCATTATTTAAATTATATTAAATGTTTTATATGATAAATGATAACGATGTCACTTTCTGACATTAGGCCATGGAAGATCAGGAACATGTAGAACGATAGTATTTGGACAGGTAATATAATGGGTAAACTTTTTGGTTTATTTTGATGTTTGATTCTAACAATTCAATTTGTCCTTTTGTTTTTAAAGTGGATTACAAATTCTGAGTAACGTTATTTTTTAACTTAAAATTCTGAATTATTATTATTATTTCGCTTAAAATTCGAATTTTTTTGGTTTTATTTAAATAGACTTATTACATTTTGTGAAATTAAATCATTTTAAAAATCAGAACTAAGGAATTAAGTAAAAAAAATAGTGATGAAACTTGAAAGGTTATGAGATAAAAAATTAAAGTACGAAAAAAATTGCTTATAAATAACTAAAATTAAGGTTATAATTTTGGAGATTAATATTTTAGTTCAAAAACATATTTACTTGCAATAAATATATTATTTTTTTAATTCAAAAATAGTTTGTAAATCAGTTTTTATAATAATTGAATGTTTATATGAACTTATTTTTACTAATTGACTTTCTTTAATTGAATTAAGATTTAAAAGAAGAAAATTTTGATATTAGATAAAGACATCAACATCATCCTAATTAGGTAGAAGTAGACACCTTATCGCTCAAGAATCATATGCTTCTTGGGATGTGCATATAAAGGAAAAAAAATCAAATAAACATGGATATCAAACCAAAGTTCATGTTATCAAGAAAATCTATATTTAGGTAAATCTATCCTATTTCTAAATAGGTATCAAGTTATACACGTAGGAAAAACTTATTTAGACTCTACACCAAAATAGTTAATCTATCAACACATTTGTTGTTTTCACGAAAGATGTGTGAAACTTTAAAATCGAAGCAATGAGTCATAAGACAACACTTCCATTTGTTTCTAAACCTTACTAAGGTAGAATACTAGGGTTGTTATAAAAAAACTAACAACCAAAATAAAGTCACTTTTCAGTCATAAGGAAGTTTAACATAACAAAACCAATAGCTAGCGTAACACCCATAAGTTAAGCTTGTAGAGTGTACGGGACCGGACGTCCGCATAATCATAATTGTCCGAACACGCTACCTTGTCGCTCGCCATCAGGAGGGGTCGGGCAGTGATAGACTAGACGTCCATAGGTTCATGATGATCCAATCACGCGATCTTGCCGCTCGCCACCCGGATGAACAACAACTCATCTGAAGCCGGTCGGCCACATCGTCAATTAACCAGATCGCCTATATGGCCGGCAGGTCGTAGGACCAATCTTCGGGAGACCGGCCGGCCACATCGTTAATTAACCAGGTTAGGATTAAGATTAAGGTAAGTAGTTGCTAAAAGCTATTGGGTTGAATTTGGGCCGTGATTAACTTTTCACTAATCCCAAGCCCATAGCAAAAACTATAAATACAGATCCAAGGTGAGTGGTAGATGGGTGGCATTTATTACACATTCATTACTGTTCTATTGAAAAAACGTCATTGCTCTCAAACTGACTTTGACATCGGAAAATCTTTGACAGGTCTCCACCCACACGCAAAGGAGGAAATTGAGGAGCGAGGAGCGAGAACCGGACGGCCGAGAGACGAGAAGAGGGAGACGTGGAGGTTTCGGACGACTCAGCCCCTACAACCGAAAGATACAGCAATATCAATGCTAATATAATAAGTGAAATATCTATATTTTAACCTTTGCTTCCTCTAAAAATATTTGCACAACTAGCAAAATCAACACCATTTTAGCCGCTCCATCCACATTGCATTTCACACAACTTATATGAAATGGTTTCCAAACAACCATAGAAATATGAGGAGCCTTATGAGCACAAATGTAGATATTGAAGTTTTTAATAATTACAAAATAATCAATATTATCCATCACACCTTTGAAAAGATTACATGTCATACAAACACTTGTTGTAATAAGGTTTTTTTTATATATGTCTTCAATTTAAGTACTTCCAGTCACATAAAGAACATACGTAGCAAAAGAAAATGAAGTGTTATCTATCACTAATTTTTAAATTTATTTTAATTAAAAAAATTTAGTATTACTAAGTTTATGCTAATTAATACATTTTTATTTTAAAATGTATTCAACTTAGCGTCAATTAGGTTTAAACTAGATAAAATTTATCTTTAATAGTAGCTTAATTTGTAGTTTGGTAGACACTAATGATATATAGTAATTTAAGAAAAAAATTCTCATACAATAGCTCTACCTTCAACAAAATAAAATACAAATTAAAAAATTATAGTGAATGAAGATGATGAGTTTGATCGAAGGAGATGAGGAGAAGAGTGTGAATGAAAGACATGTGTGTGAATAAAACATATGAATATGGATGAAAATGATAAGTATAAATGAAGGAGATAAGTGTGAATAAAGGGGATAAGGGTAGATTTATGATTTATCTTTAATATTAACTTAATTTGTATTAGTTTGGTAGACACTAATTATAGTAATTTAAGAAAACGTTTCTCATACAATACCTTCATCTTCAACAAAAAAAAAATACAAACTAAAAAATATAGTATATGAAGGTGATGATTTTCATTGAAGGAGATGAGTATGAACATATAAAGCAAATGATTGTGGATGAAGATGAGTACAAATGAAGAAGATAAGTGTGGATAAAAGAGATGAGTGTAGATGAGTAGAAATTTTTTCTCAAACGCGTGTGTATGAGACGATGTCCATTGATGCAGAGACTCCTTCATATGTTGGTGCACCTAAGTTCACAAGGTTGTTATTGGTTTTAAGGCTCATGAATTTGAATGCGACCAATGAATGAACTGATAAGAGTTTCCCAAAATTGTTGACATTGTTGAGTGAAATGTTGTTTGATCGAAATACATTACCCATTCGTAATTATGATGGGAATAAAATTCTTTGTTCGATAGGTATGGAGTATAAAAGGATACATGCATGTTCCAATGATTGCATATTATATGGGAAAGAGTTTGAAGTTTTGAAAATATGTCCAAGATGTGTATTATCACAATCCAAGTCAAAACACAATAGTGAAGACAATGGTCAAATAGAAAAAAATGGGTTCTGCTTTCAAAGTAGTGTGGTACCTTCCAATTGTAGCCAAACTTAAGCGTTTATTTGCGAATCCAAAAGACGTTAAAAACCTTAGATGGTATGCAGATGAGAGAACAACTGACGGAGTACTTTGTCATGCAGCTGATTCAAAGCAATGGAAAAATATTGATCAACAATTCCCCCAATTTGGTCAAGAATGTAGAAATCTTAGGCTTAGTTTAGCCATTGATGGAATGAACCCATTTGGTAATTTAAGTACACATTGTAGGTATCAGTGAGTCGCACAACAGAGTGTAAATAAAATTTTAAATAGCGGAAAGCGTGTAGCGGTCAATAAACAAGATATAATGGTCCGTTTTAAAATTTTAATTTTCTTATAGAACTTTTATCAAACAGTTGGTATGGTAAAAGTGTAGAGAATGTAGGGTTCAAGAAAATCAACACAGAAATTTTATCTTGGTTCGAATAAAAAGATTCTACATCTAATCGTTAATCACTATTAATAATGATTAACCTTTTTCACTAAAAATATTGTTGTACAGATTACAAGATAATGAAATGAGTAAAGAATAGAAAACACCTTCCTTTAACAAACGAACGGAAGAACCTTCTTTCAACAAACGAAAGGAAGAACTTGCCTTGGCCAACTTGAAGAGAACCGCTCCGACCTTAGACACACTAAGTGCGAGCTTCTCCTATTCACAGGACTTGACAAAAGGAAACACTATCACTTGAGAAATTCCTCACACAAACTGTATTCTCAAATGGCATAGATCTTTTTCCCTCTTAGAGAGTTTCCCTTAGGCACACGACTCTAATACTCTTAAATGAAAAGTTATTCTCTAAGAGTTGTGAAGACCTGTATTCATAAGCTAAGGTTGAAAAAATGAAAAGAAAACTCCCAACCGCCAAATATAATTGATTATCATAAGTGATAATCGATTATTTGTGTCCGTTATGGGGTTTTCAAAAAGTGATAATTGATTATCCTAAGGAATAACCGATTATTTGAGCGACCTGGGAATACTATAAAATTATAAAATTATAAAATTATAAAATTATAAAATTATAAAATTATAAAATTATAAAATTATAAAATTATAAAATTATAAAATTATAAAATTATAAAATTATAAAATTATAAAATTATAAAATTATAAAATTATAAAATTATAAAATTATAAAATTATAAAATTATAAAATTATAAAATTATAAAATTATAAAATTATAAAATTATAAAATTATAAAATTATAAAATTATAAAATTATAAAATTATAAAATTATAAAATCATAAAATTATAAAATCATAAAATCATAAAATCATAAAATCATAAAATCATAAAATCATAAAATCATAAAATCATAAAATCATAAAATCATAAAATCATAAAATCATAAAATCATAAAATCATAAAATCATAAAATCATAAAATCATAAAATCATAAAATCATAAAATCATAAAATCATAAAATCATAAAATCATAAAATCATAAAATCATAAAATCATAAAATCATAAAATCATAAAATCATAAAATCATAAAATCATAAAATCATAAAATCATAAAATCATAAAATCATAAAATCATAAAATTATAAAATTATAAAATTATAAAATTATAAAATTATAAAATTATAAAATTATAAAATTATAAAATTATAAAATTATAAAATTATAAAATTATAAAATTATAAAATTATAAAATTATAAAATTATAAAATTATAAAATTATAAAATTATAAAATTATAAAATTATAAAATTATAAAATTATAAAATTATAAAATTATAAAATTATAAAATTATAAATTATAAAATTATAAAATTATAAAATTATAAAATTATAAAATTATAAAATTATAAAATTATAAAATTATAAAATTATAAAATTATAAAATTATAAAATTATAAAATTATAAAATTATAAAATTATAAAATTATAAAATTATAAAATTATAAAATTATAAAATTATAAAATTATAAAATTATAAAATTATAAAATTATAAAATTATAAAATTATAAAATTATAAAATTATAAAATTATAAAATTATAAAATTATAAAATTATAAAATTATAAAATTATAAAATTATAAAATGATAAAATCATAAAATTATAAAATCATAAAATCATAAAATCATAAAATCATAAAATCATAAAATCATAAAATCATAAAATCATAAAATCATAAAATCATAAAATCATAAAATCATAAAATCATAAAATCATAAAATCATAAAATCATAAAATCATAAAATCATAAAATCATAAAATCATAAAATCATAAAATCATAAAATCATAAAATCATAAAATCATAAAATCATAAAATCATAAAATCATAAAATCATAAAATCATAAAATCATAAAATCATAAAATCATAAAATCATAAAATCATAAAATCATAAAATCATAAAATTATAAAATTATAAAATTATAAAATTATAAAATTATAAAATTATAAAATTATAAAATTATAAAATTATAAAATTATAAAATTATAAAATTATAAAATTATAAAATTATAAAATTATAAAATTATAAAATTATAAAATTATAAAATTATAAAATTATAAAATTATAAAATTATAAAATTATAAAATTATAAAATTATAAAATTATAAAATTATAAAATTATAAATTTATAAAATTATAAAATTATAAATTTATAAAATTATAAAATTATAAAATTATAAAATTATAAAATTATAAAATTATAAAATTATAAAATTATAAAATTATAAAATTATAAAATTATAAAATTATAAAATTATAAAATTATAAAATTATAAAATTATAAAATTATAAAATTATAAAATTATAAAATTATAAAATTATAAAATTATAAAATTATAAAATTATAAAATTATAAAATTATAAAATTATAAAATTATAAAATTATAAAATTATAAAATTATAAAATTATAAAATTATAAAATTATAAAATTATAAAATTATAAAATCATAAAATCATAAAATCATAAAATCATAAAATCATAAAATCATAAAATCATAAAATCATAAAATCATAAAATCATAAAATCATAAAATCATAAAATCATAAAATCATAAAATCATAAAATCATAAAATCATAAAATCATAAAATCATAAAATCATAAAATCATAAAATCATAAAATCATAAAATCATAAAATCATAAAATCATAAAATCATAAAATCATAAAATCATAAAATCATAAAATCATAAAATCATAAAATTATAAAATTATAAAATTAAAATTATAAAATTATAAAATTATAAAATTATAAAATTATAAAATTATAAAATTATAAAATTATAAAATTATAAAATTATAAAATCATAAAATCATAAAATCATAAAATCATAAAATCATAAAATCATAAAATCATAAAATCATAAAATCATAAAATCATAAAATCATAAAATCATAAAATCATAAAATCATAAAATCATAAAATCATAAAATCATAAAATCATAAAATCATAAAATCATAAAATCATAAAATCATAAAATCATAAAATCATAAAATCATAAAATCATAAAATCATAAAATCATAAAATCATAAAATCATAAAATCATAAAATCATAAAATCATAAAATCATAAAATCATAAAATCATAAAATCATAAAATCATAAAATCATAAAATCATAAAATCATAAAATCATAAAATCATAAAATCATAAAATCATAAAATCATAAAATCATAAAATCATAAAATCATAAAATCATAAAATCATAAAATCATAAAATCATAAAATCATAAAATCATAAAATCATAAAATTATAAAATTATAAAATTATAAAATTATAAAATTATAAAATTATAAAATTATAAAATTATAAAATTATAAAATTATAAAATTATAAAATTATAAAATTATAAAATTATAAAATTATAAAATTATAAAATTATAAAACTATAAAATTATAAAATTATTAAATTATAAAATTATAAAATTATAAAATTATAAAATTATAAAATTATAAAATTATAAAATTATAAAATTATAAAATTATAAAATTATAAAATTATAAAATTATAAAATTATAAAATTATAAAATTATAAAATTATAAAATTATAAAATTATAAAATTATAAAATTATAAAATTATAAAATTATAAAATTATAAAATTATAAAATTATAAAATTATAAAATTATAAAATTATAAAATTATAAAATTATAAAATTATAAAATTATAAAATCATAAAATTATAAAATTATAAAATCATAAAATCATAAAATCATAAAATCATAAAATCATAAAATCATAAAATCATAAAATCATAAAATCATAAAATCATAAAATCATAAAATCATAAAATCATAAAATCATAAAATCATAAAATCATAAAATCATAAAATCATAAAATCATAAAATCATAAAATCATAAAATCATAAAATCATAAAATCATAAAATCATAAAATCATAAAATTATAAAATTATAAAATTATAAAATTATAAAATTATAAAATTATAAAATTATAAAATTATAAAATTATAAAATTATAAAATTATAAAATTATAAAATTATAAAATTATAAAATTATAAAATTATAAAATTATAAAATTATAAAATTATAAAATTATAAAATTATAAAATTATAAAATTATAAAATTATAAAATTATAAAATTATAAAATTATAAAATTATAAAATTATAAAATTATAAAATTATAAAATTATAAAATTATAAAATTATAAAATTATAAAATTATAAAATTATAAAATTATAAAATTATGAAATTATGAAATTATAAAATTATAAAATTATGAAATTATTAAAATTACTAGGATTCATACACTCATTTTACTAAAAGGGACTTAATATGTTATCATAACTTTCATGATATGTTTATATGTTTGATAACATTTTATACTTTTACTTATTTAAAGTGTTTTCTTATAAAAATGAACCATATATTTAGTTTAAAATATACTGGATACTTTTTTAAATATCTTCCATGTTTAAACTGATTTATTTCTCAACATATTGGCATTATTAAATATATTCATTATTAGCTTTAATCTAAAGTCTAAGAGACTTGGTATTGTTTTAAAATTTATAATTTATTAGGTCTTTTTCTCGGTATTGGTTATATTTAGAGATGGAAATGAGATGAGTTGAGTCGGGTACAGATAATTTACTAACAATCTGATCTGCAAAATTAAAATATCATTTGTAACTCATTCGTTACTCATGCGAGTATTCACATATAACCGTAAAAATAAAAAATAATATGTTGTACATTTTTAAAATAAAATTTAAATAAGATTATAATATATATATAGATATAATATAAAATAAATTAAATATAAATTAAAATTTAATTTTAATTAAATTTAACCTAATAAAATATAAATTTATTTTATTTTTAATTAAATTAAATTAAACTTTTATTATTATTTTTTGTGAGTAATGAGTACTCGTGGGTCGAATAGTATAATACCCGCACCTAACCCATTTAAAAGCGGGTATTTTACATTACCCGCTAATAACAAATATTAGCAGGTAATAACTATCTTTAGCAGATACCTACACCCACAATTTTTTATGTCATCTCTAATCACATCAAATATAATAGACCCATCATTTTGACCCCTCTTACATGGTTTGGCCCTAACCCACGTGGGTTGGGGCCAGAAAAATCCACAGGGCCAAAAAGCCCCTCGTAGAAAAAGCCCACGGGGCCAAAATATCTTCAAAAGCCCTATGGGACAAGGCCAACCCATGGGCCTTTTTTTTAGAAAAAATATTCATTTTGCATACAAAAAAAATATAATTAACTCCTAATTTGTTACAAAAATAGTTACTATAGAAAATAAATTGAAATTTTTACAGGAGGACAGTTCTAGAATGAAGAAGCAAAAGCAAAATGACAATATTTATTGAGTTAGATTCTCTAAGTATATAATTAAATGATCATTTTATAAATTTGAAATTTAAATATTTAATTTCGCTTTTTTTTAGATTATAAGTGAGAAATTAACTTTGTATCTAAAATTATCCTAATTGAAATTTAAGAGAAGATTTTCTCTAATTGAAGCTCTTAAACTAAAAAAAAATTAGGCTTCTTTATTTTCTTAGAAAGCTATTGAAAAAGAAATTAAATATAAATGATTTTTTTTTTCATTTTATACTCAACAAATCATGCAAGTAACATAAATAATAAGTAAAAAGAAAAAACTCATAAACCTTGTGTAGGCTGTAGTTATATTCGTCCATAGGATTCAATCTCGTCGTACTACTCACTCAAAATATTTACATTTTAAATGTCATAAACATAAACATACATTTATGTTATGTGTTCTTATTGAAAGTTAAAAATAAATTATTTAATGTGTTAGATAAAGAATTAAAACACTATAACATTTGTCATTCTTTAGTACTTTAGGTCTATTTAAAATTTTCATTTTTTTTAATAAATTTTTAAGAAATTAACTTTCTTTTTATAATATACATTATGGTGATTTTGAGAAAAGATTATCAGAGAAAAAAACAAAATAAAACATAAGTTTAATTTATACATAAAATATTAATACTATTTTTGATCCAAAAATTTTAGATAATAAAATTTTGAATTATTTTTAATTTTAAATAATTAAAAACATATTGAGTGATATTTTAGAAGTCGAGGAAAAAAAACAATGATTCTTTTTAAGAACTATAAAAGCAGTGCAAATATTAAATCAATTTAATATGTTATTATCTCTCTTTGGAGTTATTTTGATATTACTAATTATATATATTTTTCTAATAATTGGTGTCTGCAATATAAGACATAATTGTATTAAAGTTGACAACAAAATAAAGCATTTTTATAATATTTTAGTAAAATAAATTTGTAATACTGTTTAGTTGTATAAAATTAAGTGTGGTTTGCAATTGTTTTTAATTATTTAAAAAAGTGGTTATTTTGAATATTAAATATTCTATTATACTATAATGAATTAGTTTTATTTAATAATTTGAAATAAGAAATCAATTACATGAATATAAAATTTAATATTTTTAATAGTTACTATGAGAATGTTGAAGTTTAGTTTTCAAAATTTTTTTAGTGGGCTAAACCCACATTAACCCTGACCCTAACCCCCTTGAGAGGGGGCTTTGGGGGTTGGGGCTTTTTTTTGGCCTCCATTTGAAGGGCTTCTTGTAAGACCCATAAAAAATATATATATATATATATATATATATATATTTATAGTAGTAAATTTTAGTATTTTATTAGTAATAATAATTTTAATGGATAGAAAATTGTAAATTTTGGATATAAAATTATAGTAATTTTAGAAGGAGAGGTTCAAATTTTTGGTAACTTATTTAGTAAAATTTTTTAAATGGAATAGTAAAAAGTAAATAGTAAATAGTAAAAAGTAAATAGTAAAAATAAATTTTCAGCATTAAGATTCCTTAGCATGGAAGAAAGTAGTAGGTAGAAATTAGGATCAGATTTGGTGAGAAAATGATTGAAATATTATTTTTAAATAATATTAAAATAATAAATAATATTAAAATATTAATGAATAGTAAATTTTTTTTACTATAAATAGCCATGGGAGGGAAGGGTATTTTGCACCAAGAAAAGAGGAATCAAGTGAGAGCTTGAGAAATAGAGAAGAAAGAGTTAGGGAGAAATTTTTAGTTGCAAGAAGAGTAGAGGTTCTGAAGGGTTTCGGGGAAACAAATTCGGAGCAGGAGATTAAGTCTGGAATAGAGGTAGGGGAGCTAATCCTTCTTGTTTATGATCTTTTTATCCATGTTATGATAATGAATATGAGTTATGAGTATGTTAAAATTTTGGTAATGGTAGTTATCTATTCACTTATATAAATTTAGTTTTCATTATTATAATTTCTTATTTTCGAGTTACTGTTGTGAAAATTTTCTATTAATTGTTTTCACCGTTGGATTTAGCTAAAATTTTAGTATGTGAATCCTAAGACCTATTACTAAACTTTGACCGTTCGGATTTGAAAATAGAAGTCTGTACTTGGAGAAATAAATACTGCAAGTTTGAGTAAATTAGTCACCCTATAGTTCTGTTACTAAGTTGTCTCGGTAAAAATATAGATTTTGACCTATTTAACCGTTAGATCAACCTCAAAATTTGATATATGATTCTTAGGACATATTAATACAATTTGACCGATCGGATTTGTAATTGAAGGTCTATGTTTAGAGAAAGAAATTTCGAAAGGGTGAAACAATCGGATGAACACTGTATTGTTGTTCTTAAGCTATCATGGTACAAATTTCATATATATTTCATCTACCGTTAGATTGAGCCCAAAATTTAGTATGTAATTCATAAGACATATTAAGTCATTTTGACCGTTCAGATTTGTAATTAAATGTCTGTGATTAGGGAAATTAGTTTCGCATTTTGAGTATAACCGAAAACCACTTAAAATTCTGCACTTGAGTTACCTCGGTAAAACCTCAATATCTATCTAGTTAACCGTTGGATCAACCTGAAATTTTAATATGTAGTTTATAACAAATAGTGAATTATTGTGACCAATCAGATTTGAAATCGGAGTTACAGATTTAGAGATATTAATTTCGTATCTTCTCAGGGATCTTAATATTGCTTAATTTCTATTTTTTGATATCTATATTAAATTTCGGTGTTAATATTATATGCGGTTGTTTTAAATCTGTAAATAAGAAATTTGTTAAAAACTAGTTGAGGAACGCTTTGGCTAAGGAAAGATTTGGTACTTAAGTTGTCCATTGTGACGCACCTCTCTTTCCTGGAAGTCTACTCGACAAGTTTTTAACTTAAATCCTATTGAACAGATTTTGTACTGTTAAATTATTATGCAATATATGTTGTTGGAATGAAAATGTTTGATTAATTCATGTTATTGTGGTAGATATGAAATTATGAATTATAATTGTGATTTATGCGATAATTGTATTTTATTATACTGCATTTGAATTTATGCATCTGAACATGTTATGAGTAGTATGGGGAGATTTTGTAGGGGTATAATGTGAGTTGAGGAATATTAGTATGGTATGAGTCTTGTGGAGAGATTAAGTAAATGTTATGGTATTTGTGTATATGTTGATGTTGAGGGTCCCGTAGTTGGAGGTTATCCTGATACTCTAATAATCATCTATTCTCAAGTAGAGAGGGATGAATTATGTGGTGAGAGGAGCAGGAGGTCCTGGTCTATGTGCCGGTTTTGGACATAGTGAGGGGATTAACCTTGTGAATGGTATGAAGTATTTTGAAAGTGTATTTGTATATAAAAAAAAAAAGAGAGAAAGAAAAAAAAAGAAGAAGTAGAAGTCATTACAAGTGCATAACCTCCCGTGACCGCTCATCAACTTATCATCCGGATGAGTGTCTATTGGGTATTGTGGTGTCTATTGGGTATTGTGAGACGAGTGTCTAATAGGAATTGTGGTATGAGAGTGTCGAACATAATTATTATATGATGTTTATATCAAGGTAATTATATATGTTTTATAAATGATTTGTTGCATGTTAGCTCACCCTACTTGTTTGTGTTTGTTTTGTTTGGGTATGTGCGATGATCGTATAATTCGTTATACGGGAGCAGATGAAGGAATGTCGTCTGAAACAATACCAAGGAAGAAAGAGATCGAAGAATAAGTTAGAAGAATTCAAGTTATATTTAGGAGTTTATAGTTGAAATCTGAGTTTAAAATATATCAACGGTGAATTTATAAGTGTGAGATTACGGGATATTACCGTAAATGTAATGTTACAATATATAAATTATGAATTATCCAGTGTGAGATATTGGGATGTTACATTAATGGTATCAGAGCAGTTCGTCCTTAGGATGACCTCTGTGTCGTGGGTCTTCCGTGTCTTCTCTGTGAAGAATTGAGTCTAAATGGTATAATTTACCATTTCCTCCAAATCTAGATAGTAAAGTATTGTGTCTAACTACCATGACTTTTACCATAGATGATTTTTCTTTCTTAATTCTGAGGGTTTGAAGAAAGATATTACAATTAGTTAAAGCCTTCGAAAATAGGGAGATATAATACCAGAGTTTAGGTTTCAAAGGATGAGTGAAGATGTTAGTGTTTAGAAGCAATGTTTTAGGAAGTTTTCGAGAACAAAATTAATAGATGAGATATCTTACGTTTCACAAAAAGGAGTTGAGTTCAAAGGCTAGATTAAGATAAGCTTTGGATAAGCAGGAATGTGGCAAGGTTTGAGAAATCAGTTTGGTTTAGTATATCAGTAACGTTAGAAGTCAGAAGAGAAGGAAGTATTGATGAGAAACAGAGTGGCATTGTGTGAGATTGGTAACATGGATTGATGTATCAGCGATGATTGGAATCTGAAGAAAGAAAATGGTGGAAGATTTGAAGATAAAGTTTAAAATAAAAAGGGATAGGAATACTGAAGTAGATTAAGAATAAATCAAATATTAGACGAAGAAGAGTAAATAAGAAGTTGTATAAGGCATAAAGAGGATTGAGAGAAAGTTTAATAGGAGGAGAAATTTATAAGTTAAGAGAACACGATGTCTTTAGAGAAGAATGAAGTATTGGAAGGATTCTAAGCTAAATGGATGATTAAAAGGAGATGGTTAGATTTTTTCAGTAAATGCATTAGAGATAAGATTTGAGAATATGTGAATTTGGTATGAGGAGTAGTGGAGAAAATCCAGGTACGAAAATTTTGGCTTTCGGCTTATGCAAATATTTGGTATTTTTATGATAGGATTAAAATGTCATGATTTATGGTTGTAAATTTTATTGATTTTGGAATATTAAAGTTAGTTGAGGTAGTGTAGGTTGAATTGATATTATTATGAACATGACAAGATAAGGAAGAAGAAGAGTTTGGAAATAGATAAAAAGGAGGGTTGCAATGTGATTAGGGAATTTGGAATAATTAAGAAGTTGTAGGTTGTGATTGGAGAAATTTCATCAGGTATAGTTATGTGGTAGTATTCAAACCTCAATGGTGATGTAAAGGATGAGGATGAGTATTTTAGGGATGTCTGACCAATGCAAGTGAAGGATAGATATTGCAGTCTAGGGTATGATCGAAAGGATAGTTTGGTCATGTTACAATATGTTTTTAGAAGTTTATGGTCTTCAAGAATTGTGAGTTGATTGTTGAACATTAAGTGTAGTTAAGGGTGAATGCAATATTATCGAGAATCAGATAAGTTCATCAAGGACGAGTGAAGGAAATGATGCATAATCTTAAGTGTGGAAGAGTTTCTATGGATGTTATAAAGCATACTCAATATAAGTATTATTTTTGGACAAGTCCTTGTTAAATGGGTATAGAAAAGAAAACATAAGGATGAATTGTTTAGTAATAGTGTTTTGGACTCCGTGTAATCATCAGAGTAATTAGAAATTTTACGGAAAATAGAAGTATAGGGTAAGGTGGAGCAATCTAGTATAAAATTTTGGTAAACATAAGTGGCTTTTGGAGGCGTACGATTTCTAGGAGTAGAAACTGTATTAAATAATGGAAAGTTGTTACGGAAAAAAAAAAATGATTCTTAGAGTTTAATGGGGTCATGGAAGTCTTAAATAGGGATCTATAAGGAGAATTACTTTCTTGTTATAGTAGGAATGAAAAGTTTTATGAAATCTTGTGATTAATAGTTTATGAGTGATGAGTTCTTTTAAAACATTAATGAATTATTTTGAGACTAGTGAGGTATGTTTAATGGTGGTTTTCATGGGGCTAAAAGTGTCAAGTAAAAGTGTTTTGAAGGTTTATGATTTTAATTTTTTCGTGAATACATTTCAAATTTGACATGCTAGAAATTTGATGCACAAAATAAGTAGAGTAAATGAATTTACAAGGAAACTAGGAGATAAGGTGAAATAATCATAACTTTATTTCGAATTTTTGAATTTTCGAGGACGAAAATTTTTTTTGTGTTGGGGAGAATGTAAGACCCATAAAAAATATATATATATATATATATATATATATATATTTATAGTAGTAAATTTTAGTATTTTATTAGTAATAATAATTTTAATGGATAGAAAATTGTAAATTTTGGATATAAAATTATAGTAATTTTAGAAGGAGAGGTTCAAATTTTTGGTAACTTATTTAGTAAAATTTTTTAAATGGAATAGTAAAAAGTAAATAGTAAATAGTAAAAAGTAAATAGTAAAAATAAATTTTCAGCATTAAGATTCCTTAGCATGGAAGAAAGTAGTAGGTAGAAATTAGGATCAGATTTGGTGAGAAAATGATTGAAATATTATTTTTAAATAATATTAAAATAATAAATAATATTAAAATATTAATGAATAGTAAATTTTTTTTACTATAAATAGCCATGGGAGGGAAGGGTATTTTGCACCAAGAAAAGAGGAATCAAGTGAGAGCTTGAGAAATAGAGAAGAAAGAGTTAGGGAGAAATTTTTAGTTGCAAGAAGAGTAGAGGTTCTGAAGGGTTTCGGGGAAACAAATTCGGAGCAGGAGATTAAGTCTGGAATAGAGGTAGGGGAGCTAATCCTTCTTGTTTATGATCTTTTTATCCATGTTATGATAATGAATATGAGTTATGAGTATGTTAAAATTTTGGTAATGGTAGTTATCTATTCACTTATATAAATTTAGTTTTCATTATTATAATTTCTTATTTTCGAGTTACTGTTGTGAAAATTTTCTATTAATTGTTTTCACCGTTGGATTTAGCTAAAATTTTAGTATGTGAATCCTAAGACCTATTACTAAACTTTGACCGTTCGGATTTGAAAATAGAAGTCTGTACTTGGAGAAATAAATACTGCAAGTTTGAGTAAATTAGTCACCCTATAGTTCTGTTACTAAGTTGTCTCGGTAAAAATATAGATTTTGACCTATTTAACCGTTAGATCAACCTCAAAATTTGATATATGATTCTTAGGACATATTAATACAATTTGACCGATCGGATTTGTAATTGAAGGTCTATGTTTAGAGAAAGAAATTTCGAAAGGGTGAAACAATCGGATGAACACTGTATTGTTGTTCTTAAGCTATCATGGTACAAATTTCATATATATTTCATCTACCGTTAGATTGAGCCCAAAATTTAGTATGTAATTCATAAGACATATTAAGTCATTTTGACCGTTCAGATTTGTAATTAAATGTCTGTGATTAGGGAAATTAGTTTCGCATTTTGAGTATAACCGAAAACCACTTAAAATTCTGCACTTGAGTTACCTCGGTAAAACCTCAATATCTATCTAGTTAACCGTTGGATCAACCTGAAATTTTAATATGTAGTTTATAACAAATAGTGAATTATTGTGACCAATCAGATTTGAAATCGGAGTTACAGATTTAGAGATATTAATTTCGTATCTTCTCAGGGATCTTAATATTGCTTAATTTCTATTTTTTGATATCTATATTAAATTTCGGTGTTAATATTATATGCGGTTGTTTTAAATCTGTAAATAAGAAATTTGTTAAAAACTAGTTGAGGAACGCTTTGGCTAAGGAAAGATTTGGTACTTAAGTTGTCCATTGTGACGCACCTCTCTTTCCTGGAAGTCTACTCGACAAGTTTTTAACTTAAATCCTATTGAACAGATTTTGTACTGTTAAATTATTATGCAATATATGTTGTTGGAATGAAAATGTTTGATTAATTCATGTTATTGTGGTAGATATGAAATTATGAATTATAATTGTGATTTATGCGATAATTGTATTTTATTATACTGCATTTGAATTTATGCATCTGAACATGTTATGAGTAGTATGGGGAGATTTTGTAGGGGTATAATGTGAGTTGAGGAATATTAGTATGGTATGAGTCTTGTGGAGAGATTAAGTAAATGTTATGGTATTTGTGTATATGTTGATGTTGAGGGTCCCGTAGTTGGAGGTTATCCTGATACTCTAATAATCATCTATTCTCAAGTAGAGAGGGATGAATTATGTGGTGAGAGGAGCAGGAGGTCCTGGTCTATGTGCCGGTTTTGGACATAGTGAGGGGATTAACCTTGTGAATGGTATGAAGTATTTTGAAAGTGTATTTGTATATAAAAAAAAAAAAGAGAGAAAGAAAAAAAAAGAAGAAGTAGAAGTCATTACAAGTGCATAACCTCCCGTGACCGCTCATCAACTTATCATCCGGATGAGTGTCTATTGGGTATTGTGGTGTCTATTGGGTATTGTGAGACGAGTGTCTAATAGGAATTGTGGTATGAGAGTGTCGAACATAATTATTATATGATGTTTATATCAAGGTAATTATATATGTTTTATAAATGATTTGTTGCATGTTAGCTCACCCTACTTGTTTGTGTTTGTTTTGTTTGGGTATGTGCGATGATCGTATAATTCGTTATACGGGAGCAGATGAAGGAATGTCGTCTGAAACAATACCAAGGAAGAAAGAGATCGAAGAATAAGTTAGAAGAATTCAAGTTATATTTAGGAGTTTATAGTTGAAATCTGAGTTTAAAATATATCAACGGTGAATTTATAAGTGTGAGATTACGGGATATTACCGTAAATGTAATGTTACAATATATAAATTATGAATTATCCAGTGTGAGATATTGGGATGTTACACTTCTTAAGATGAGGCTTTTCAAGAGTGGGTTAGGGCTAGCCCCGGGGTCATGGGTCAAATTAACAGCTCTAAATATATATATATATATATATATATATATATATATATATATATATATATATATATATATATATATATATATATATATATATATATATATATATATATATATATATATATATATATATATGGGGTTTGCTAACATACGTAACCTCTTTTTTGAGTTGGTACATTTTAGCAAAGTGTACCGAGTTTTAGTCAGCAAAAATACCCTCATATATTATAGATTCTAAGTTTTAAGGTTAAGGGTATTTGAGTAATTTTCATTCTAAAAAAAAACAAGAAACCCCCAAACCCTTGCTCACCTTTCTCTTATTGCTTATTCCTCTCAACGCTTTCTCTTTCATCTCTCTCACTCAAACATTCTCTATGTCATCCCTATAGTAGCCCCAACTGAAAAAAATCAAAAACACTCACATAACCCTAATCAACCTTCCTCACTTATCTAATTTGTTTCTCTCTCATCTCCATCCTCTCTCTCACCCACACACATTAACCCACGACACTGCAGTTTGTTGTTCTTGGTTTGTTTGTTCATTTCTTTTCTACTTTAATAACAAAATAATTGATGATGTTGATGTTGATTTTTGATTTGAGGGTTGTGTTATATCTTGTCTTCTGATTGTTATTAAATTTCGTTTTTAAATTTTAGAATTAGTAGTTTATCTCAAGGAGATTTGATATTTTGACTATTAAGTTGTCTGCAAAATATTTTCCAGAAGAGAAAAATCATTATGTGGAAAGGGGATTCCGGAAGGGGTAAGTCATTCTCCATAAAATGGATTTCTAAAGTCAGCTCTTAAAAATAATTCTAAAAAGATATTTTTCGCTGAAAATAATATTTTGGAATATACTTTTCACCTTACTGCATATAACCAACGTCAAAACACAGCAAAAAAAGAAGCTCCTACACATCATACTAAATAATTTAACAAGAACAAATTAATGAAAAGAGTTATGAACAGAGAAAATTGTTGTTGTGGACTCTATCCCCTTATTCAAAAAAGAGATCACTACTTGTTCCCTTTCAAATGTTTCATATTGATAAGCATATTTTCATTTCATTTTTGTAAAAGGAATAAAAATATTCTAACAAATTACACATCTTTTAGATTTGAGCAAATTGCAGAATATTGAGTAGTTACCAAAAGGAACTGCATTGATATACCAACTAATTAAAAATCAACTAGAAATTAGTAAACTAGTAATAATAAACTTGTTAGCTCTCAGTTGGACCAGAAAATTACTTTCCAAAGTAAATCACATCATGTAAGTTTATTTTAAACAATTCACATCTCCAACACGTTTGGTCAATATAAACATGATGTTATTAAAATTGGTATTAAGAAACTAAATGCTTTGCAACTATTATGGGTTGATCTTGACGTCTTCTCGTGGGGAGTTTGTTGTTTTTTTAATTTTGAAATTATTAAAATTATTGTAGACTTTAGTTTTTTACAAATTTAATAACAATAAGAAGGAAAAAGATATAACACAGCCCTCCAATCAAAAATCAACATCAACATCATCAATTATTTTGTTATTAAAGTGGAAAACAAATGAACAAACAGAATAAGAGCAACAAATATTAGTGTCGCGGGTTGTTGTGTGTGGATGTGAGAGAGGGTGGAGATGAGAGAGAAGCAAATTGGGTAAATGAGGAATGTGTGTTTCCTTTTATGAGTCGTTCGTCTCCTTGCACATCCCTATCGTCGTGCTCTACTTTTTCTTTATTTAAGGGTGTCAAGGAAACATTGAAAAGGTGAGCCTTGAACCCTAATATCTTACATTACATTTTTTTATTTCCAAAATGCTTAATCAAAGAACAAACAAAATTTAAATCCGATTAAAATACGAGTGTTTACCATGAGAGTTTGATGGTGGAAAGGGTTTAATGGCAGAAGGCGAGTGCAAGGGTTTGATGGAGGAAGGCGAATGTGAGGAGCACTCATGATGGTGCAAAGGAATGTTGAATATAGTGGTGCAGGCACGAACTCCAACGAAGGTGACCCAGAATCCGACGAGCTCTGACTCTGGTGAGCTTGTAGTGAACTCAAGTAGAGGAGGAACGATCAATAGTTGGGGGGAAGGAAGAAGACCCAGTCCGATGAGGGACATTAGTAGTTATGGTGAAGCTTCAACGAAGGTTAAGTCGTTGGTCACATTAACGTTGTTGATGGGTAAGGCTAGCTGGAAGCTCACCAAAATCTAGAAACAAGACCCAAGGCTTTTATGCTCATTAACACCAACGATGGTGAGGTCGTCTGAACAAAGGTGGTTTGGGTAGGGTTGGTGGACACTAGAGAAGATGGATTGGTGCTTCTTCTACCCGCATGAAAGAGAAGAGAAGGAAGAGCTTAATGGGGGAAGATGAAGGTCCTTGCGTGAGTGTGGTGTTGGTTTCTCTCTTCCCAAGTTGACTTTTTGTGTTGAGTTTAGAACCAACATAGAATGTTGACTTTCTATGTCAAGTGTAATATCGACATGGAATATGGACTTTTTATGTCAGTTTTTCTAGAATCAATATAGAAAGTAAAAGGTTTAATTGCTTGCATTGTCCACAGTTTGGCTGCAACGTGTCAAGTTAGTCCATCTTTTTAAAAAAGTTTCAATTACGTCCAAACTTGGTTTAAAAGTGTCAATTTTGTCCAAACGTATGTAAAATTTGCTTCAATCAAGTCTCTTCCGTTAAATCCCATAAACGGACGTTAATTTTTTTTCTCTCTCCTCTGCTTCTCTGCTCTACTGCTCTACTGCTCTGCTGCTATGCTCTGCTGCTCCTTTAGTAAAATGTTTTTCACTTATATTTAATATTTACATAAATTAAATCATGATCATGATGTAACTAAATGATTTTATCTAAATTATTATTCCACTTTTTTTTTACCAATATGCTACATATGATTTATTAATAGAGAATTGTGCCTGTTAATTGAAAGAAAAAATTAAAGTTATACAGTACCTATTAATTAAAATATGTGTGTATTTTAAAGTAAAATAATTTTATTAATCTCAAATATAAATATCTATCTTATATTTTATTATCTTAAAACTATTTTAGTAAATAAATTAATTAATAAATTATTTTAAATATATATGATTTATCCTATTATCTTATATATATTTTTAATATACTTTTAATGACGATAAATTATATATATATAATTAACACAAAACGTATAATTCTTTTTTAAAGAAAATGAAAATATGTAGAAACAGTTCAACCAATATTATACCAAAATAAATAATTTTGTAAATACCTTTTTAGTTAAAGAACAGAAAAATGAATTATTTGATTTTTAGATAATATTTTACTACGAATTATAATATTTTAATTATATTTATTGTTATTATTTTAATATAATATTTTACTACGAAAAGCAATTATCGAATGAAGCAGAAAATGGGTGTGAAAAGAATACTTTTTGTTTAGATTTAGTTTTCATGTTTTTGTAAGATAAACTAAAACCAAGTATAAATATATGAGAAATGAGAGTTTCATCCACAATCATTACTCTGTGCAGAAGTTCTGTATAACTTAGTCCACGTATACTGTTTTTTTCATTTAATATATATGCATAATATTTTCAAATTTTCTAATAATTGCTTAATGTATTATTTTATATTTTATATTATCATTATATTATTTTATAATGTCCAGAGGAGCAGAGCAGAGAAGCAGAGGAGCAGAGGAGAGAGAACTAAAAAATTAACGTCCGTTTTGGTGAATTTAACGGAAGGGACTTGATTGAAGCAAATTTTACATACGTTTGGACGAAATTGACACTTTTAAACCAAGTTTATACGTAATTGAAATTTTTTTAAAAAAATGGACTACTTTGACACGTTGCAGCCAAACTAGGGACAATGCAAGCAATTAAACCAAAGTAAAAACTTTATATATCACTTATATCTATGTCGGTTCTGGAACCGATATAAAAAATCTTTTTTTAATTGATATGTAAAGACTTATTGTACTAGTGATTAAACAACTCTAATAATATATATTAAACAATATTTTTATACATAAATTAGATGAATCTATTAATATACATTAGAAATATTTGTTCATTCACTCATTAGAAAACTTTTATACATAATACAAATTAAATGAATCTATTCATACACTTATTAAATAAATATAAAAAAAACATTATACATGTTACTGGGTTTAAAACTAATTTAAAAAAAATTACTCATGTGAATATATGTGATAACTAAATCGGTTAGGAAATCTTGAATGAAAATTATTTATAAATTATTTTAAAAAAATTCTTATAAATAAAGAGCATACAAAATATTATATGTAATACATAGTCATGCAACTTTATCCAAAATACACATCGTTAAGCCAAATTATAGCAAGATCCAATACATGGGTATAATTCTAGTGGTAGTCTAAATGTTACAGAGTTTATTTAATTTATTTGATATCTCTTTTGTAAGTAAAACATATAACTATTTTGTTGAGTAGCAGATGAAACATATGATAACATAAGACGTGACATAACACCCTCCTCTCTACTCACTAATTTATAAATCATAAAACGAAGTTGAAATTAGACCTTGCCGACAGGAACCCCCGCCGCACAAAACAAAAAAGATTTTTCGTAAAATGAACTAATATGATAATAAATAATATTTGCAAATTTAGAAACAATATCATACGAATCTATTGATTTAATAAATAAAGTGTATGAGATGACTGCATGAAATGACAGTTTTTGTTTTGTGAACGAAGAACTATTTGCCAATTTTGATGGAGACATGTCCACGCGAGAAGTAGCATATGTTGTTCACTTCAATCGGACAACACCACGTGACAGAGTACCACTCCTTATATTAATCACGTTGAAATCACGTGACAAAGTAGCGTTGCCCACTTTTAATCACGTGAAAACCACGTGATAATGCCATTGTTGATAAGAAATCTCATTCTCTCTTGTTCTGACAAAAAAACATAGGATATACAACAGTGTAGATAATACATTCTCAATTCGACTAAACATTATATCAAAAGTTAGTATCTAAGGTAGTTATAATTATTAAACTGTCTTATAGCATTTTTATTCATTTATATTGTAAAGAATATTAAATATTGTTATACACACTCACACAAATATATATATATATATATATATATATATATATATATATATATATTAAAAATATTATAAACAAATCTTAGTTTACATTTATATCTTTTTTAAAATGCAAAAAATTGTCGATAAAGACGTTTTTTAAATTTAATATCTCTTTCTTAGTTTTGAAACGTAAAAGTTTAACTATTATGATGATTTTCCACTGTTTTATTTTAGTTTTCTATTACTCAGGTTTTCTTTTACCATGAGGATACTTTTCGTGGTTGTTGGAGCATTTTAAACATATATCGAAATCATCTGCTTTTTCTTCAGAAATCATTACTACTATTTTAGCTACTGAGTAAACAAATATAAAAGGATTGAATAAATTTTGATTAAAATATGATTTTATACTATTTTGCTATGATATTGCTCTTGGAAGTTAACTTAAATATGACAAATATTTTCAAGTTGTTTCCCACTAACTTTTAAAGTTATATTCATATTTTCTAGAAAGAAATAGGTGTATAGATAGTTTTGATAGATTCGGTATTTGCATTTTTGTTGCTTTTATAAACATGTAAGTTTATATATAGTTTTGATAGATTCGGTATCATTTACGTAAGTATCAATTTTGTCATATAAGTTTGGTTTGTTTCCCTTGTGTTTATAATTTTTTAATAAATTTTAAGATGTTCTAAATAATGAATGGGTTTTTAGGAGCAATCTTGTTGACCGTAATTGAGCATATAAACCTTTACATTAATTTTTTTTTCTTTTACATTTTTTATTTAGATTTTTTCCTTTATTTTTACTATTTAAAATCTAGTTTTTGAAAAATGAACCACTAAATAATTATTACATTCTAAAGAAGAACATAATCACAATACTAATGTTGTCATTAATTTGTTCAAAAAATTTATATTTTATAAACTTTTATTTATAGAAAAACTAATAAACTCTCAATAAGTTATTATCCTTGATATATTTTGTTTACAATGAATTATATTTATCTTACTATTAACTAATATATGAGGAGTATATAAATGTTAAAGAAGAAAATGATATTCTTTTTAGGCTAATCTTTCATTATCACAAGTCTTTATGTTATACCATAAATGAGTGTGCAACAATGGAAAAATTGGTAATCCTATAAAGTTGAATTTACAGTTCCAAGAATTGATCGTTAATTTGTTGATGAATATCGAAAAAGATTCTTTAATGCTCAAGTTAGTATGGTAGAAAAATTATAGAAAGTATAAGTGTAAAAATAAATAAGAGAATCTAGTTTGTACTTGCTAATAGATATCAATATGTGAAGTTAGAAAAGTGATTCCAAAAATAGACCATACCCATCAATTGAGGAGAATGAAAAGTGATTCAAAAAACAAATCATTTTCCCCCTTTGACCTTGATTAGAAGTTTTGTTTCGGTATGCTCAATAGTTTTACATGACTTAAGAGTCGAGATAAAAAAACAATTTAAATACATTTTTCTTTCTTAACCCTTCCATATGCATTTTAAAGAAAACACTATGATATAGTTATGAGTTTCAAAGTAGACAATACTTCAAATATGATAATTGATCTTAAGAATGTTATTTCAATGAGTTTGATATTGAAACATTATCCCGTCTATGAAAATAGAAAAGCACAACTTGATGATCGATAATTAGATATACAAACTCGACTTCACAAAAATACTACTTTTTTTATTGGAAAAGAACCACTCCCTTCTAGTAAGATGTATGGAATGACGTATGAAATGCATTGATAGAATGACTCATGGTAAGATTATCTGACTCAACTAAGTATTGGACTCATATAGAAGAAGATACTTAGAATGAAAGTTGAAGAAGATCATCATGTGTAGCTTTAGCCTTTATGGTAAAGTTTGCATGTGAATGATTCATCTTGTTATACAAGTTGGTTTGCAATATGGCCATGGGATGGCGAGGTGAGGACCTTGGAAAACTGAGGGTGAGTATAACAAGTGCATGGTCTTAGAGTCTATTAAATACAATCACTAGTACAAAAATCGCGTACAACGTCGAATGTTTTGGGTTTTTAACAGCAAATTCGTGAATGACGTCATATAAGGAGATGTTAAATTGACGTCGAATTTAAAAAATTCGACGTTAAATTAACATCGAATTTTGTCAATATATGATGTTAACTTAACGTCGAATATTGTCAATATACGACGTTAATCAATTTTTTTTGTTTTTTTTAATTAATTTTGATATTTTTTACAACTTTACGAGATCTGAAAAACAGAAAAGCAACAAATTTTAATTTTTGGTATTTTATAAAGCAAGAACTATGAACATGTAAGTTCTTCAAAACGAAAACGAAAACTAACCTTCAAAAGGTGGGTTCATTGGAATAAAGTGTGGTCACCAACGAGAGAGAAAGCAGAATGCGCATATGAAGGACAAGAGCACGAAAATAATCGTACAAAACAAACGAAAATCATACATAAAGTAGTTAATTGACATGCATTTGTATCAAATGAAAGAAAGATTACATGTGATGGTCGTCAAATTTCGTTCGAGAAAAGTTTGAGAAGAGAAAAACTTCTTGCGCGCTAAGATAAAGTGAATATATTTTCAATCTTTCGCTCAAATTTTTATTGAATTCACTAACATTTTAACGTCGAACGTTGTGGCATTCGACGTTTTATATCCTTTTACGTCGAATTACAATTCTAAACGACGTTTAATAATTGCATTTATTTACAAAACTGCCACCAGTTATTTTTAACGTATTTAGTGGTTGGACATTGAACGTGGAACGTTATATACTGTTTTTATACTAGTGAATGAGTCTTTCGTAGGTCTTGTCTATTGTATGATGACTATGAAAGAATGTGAAGGTCTCGTGTAAGATTGTGTTTGTTTGAGTTATTATTTGTTGAATGAAATGAAGTATGAATATCATGATATGATAGATCGTTTATTAAGACCATAATGTGTATCTCTATATATAAATATATGTATAATACTTATTATGACTATAATATCAAATTGTTAGTATGACTCTAGCTTATCTTTATCTTTTATGATTGTTGTGGCTTTTTTTTCCTACAATTACCCTATGTTATACGTGAAAATGATAGTGCATGTGAGGGACATCAGCAGTGAGATAATCATACAGGGTATAGATAATAAGAGCTACTTATATTAGATTTCTTAATACTAGAATTTCTCTTTCAATTGTTTTAATTAGTATTATATGTTTACAAACTGTGGTATGTAAATTATTGAAGAATAATGTAATATATGGAGCAATTACTGAGATGTTTTAACTAGTAATTTTTTTTTTTTACTAATTAGGATGTTAAATAAATTTTATTAATGAATTCATTACTGAGGAAAATATCTCTTAATAATTTAAATTTTAAAATTTTTTAATAAAATTTATCGATAACTTTAAGTTTATTAACATATTTAGTTTTGTCAATTAAAAAATTATTGACAAGTACAAAAGTTCTTATAATGATATGAGATTAAAAGCGGTTGTTTTGATATACACAAAATTCTAAATTCTAGCATTATTTTAACATGTATATAGTGGTTGTATACAAGTATAAGTATGTAACATTTGTCTTTTTATTTTTTTTAGTGATATTACGTCCAGAAAAGCATTAGTGATATTACGTCCAGAAAAGCATTGCCAACAGAATTTGTCTTTTTATTTTTTTATTGTTGTTGGAATGAAGTTTATATAAACGTTGAAAGTTTTTTTCCTCAATTTTGACACAAAATCTTTTCTGATCGTTATTATGCACATACACAAATCACAAAATATTTGGATGTTTAAATGACGACATTGCAAGTGGAAGGTCTTGAAATTGACCAAAGTTAGAATGTCTACACGAGAAGCATGATCACTGATAAAGGTCAATTAATATAATGCATTCTTAACTATTATTTTTATTGGTGAGATATATGAGAATCTTCTGTTTTTCTTTTCATACATTTTATTGGTGAGAGATTTAAAAAATCTAGTCTCACCCAAATATTTAACTTTCTCTTAGAACATAAAGGTGAGTTGTCGTCATTCTTATTTTCTGAACAAACAAAAAAAAATCTTATTTTATTGAGAGATTGATTTATCCTTTTACTCATACAATTTATCATGATAATTTAATTATTTAACCTTGCATATATATATATATATATATATATATATATATATATATATATACACTAGTAAAAAAGAAGCTTTTTAACGCGCGGTATATGCCTCGGTTTTACTGAAACCGAAGCGTATAAAAGCGCGGTGGCATTTTCGTAGTTTTAGACAACTTATATGCCTCGGGTATCAGTAGAACCGAAGCCAAAAAAATTTTCAACATCTGTTACGCGCCAACCGAGGCATATAACCCGTATATATTTTTAAATTTTAATTATTTTTCAAAACTTTAGGCACCGGTTATCTTAAAACCGAGTCAGTATCCCTCTCTTACCTCACGTAAATATTAACCGAGGCATATACTCATTAATATTACAGCTCTTCCTCTTCTGCTCTCTCACTCACGCTAAGACTCTTCCTCTTCTCTCACGCTCAGACTCTTCCTCTTCTCCACGCTCAGACTCTTCCTCTTCTCTCACGCTCAGACTCTTCCTCTTCTCCACGCTCAGACTCTTCCTCTTCTCTCACACTCAGACTCTTCCTCTTCTCTCACGCGATCTCCTTCACTCTTCCTCTTCTTCTCTCTCGCTCACACGATCTCCTTCACTCTTCCTCTCCTTCACTCTTCCTCTTCTTCTCTCTCGCTCACGCGATCTCCTTCACTCCGCCGCTCCGCCGCTCAGATCTCCTTTCAAGGTACCCTTCTCACTTTTCCTCTTCTTCTTTCTCGCTCAAATCTCCTTCTCACAGTTCCTCTTCTTCTTCTCTCTGTTTCTTTGCCATGGCTGCATCCCACCCCGCAACCCCAACCCGTCACGCCTCCCACCCCGCAACCCCAACTCGTCACGCCTCCCACCCTGCAACCCCAACCCCACCACCAACCGGACACGATCTCACTCCACTAGCGGACGCGTCAATGAGGATGAAGGCTGGGTTCTACCGATTGAAAAGGAGAGTTCTTTGTACTGGAAATGGGGGAGAAGGAAGGATGCTGGGAAATGGGGGCCGAGGATGGCAGCAATTTTCTTTCATTTTTTTCCATTTGTTATGCTGGATTTATTTGTTCATTGATGTATCCTACTCTGATTTGTGTTTTTATCTGCTCTGTGATGTATCTTATTCTGATTTTTGGAATTGGTTTGTGTTTTGGAATTATAGCTGAAAATGCTTGAGTTCGAATTATTCATTGAGACATGCTTCTGTGTTAAAGGATTGAGGAAAAGACCCAGAATGGTTCTGCAGTTTTCTAAAATTTTTTTTTTATTAAATTTTTTAAGATACTAACTCGGTTCAAAAGATAACCGAGGCAAAAATAGATCCTTTTTTGACCCGGTTTAGAACCGAGGCATTAAACGTATTCTTTTTACCTCGCCTCTATATGCACCGATTGTAAAACCGGTGCGTATAAACGAAACTAACCGATGCCATTTCTGTGTATTGTACTAGTGATATATATATATATATATATATATATATATATATATATATATATATATATATATATAGATATACATTACAGTTCAACATATATAGTATTTCATCATTAGTATTTTTAAAGAATATATTTTCTTATTTTATATTTACAACAATTCTTATTAAGGATATAAATTTAAAAATACTTGAAAATTTTAATTATTTTATGTAATATATTGTTTCAAACATAACTTTTTTGTGATACATAGTTTTTCTTATTAATTAAAGTATTTTTTAATAGTTATATGAATAAAATAAAATAAAAATTGATGAAAAAAATATACTGATACGTAATAAGAAAATGGTGTATGTTGTACGTAATAACAAAATATTCATCAACAATTTAAATTTACTGAAAAGTTATGAGTTAAAAATTTGTTGATGAAATTGTCGTCAATAAATTTTACAACAAATCATGAAATTTGTTCAGATATTTGTTTATAAATATTTAATGGTAATTACTAACGGATTCTAGTTGTTGATTAAAAAAATTGGTAAAAGTCATGATTGAGTATTGTTCTTCTTGTTTTTTTTCTTCCTTCTCTCCTCATTGTCGCATCTATTGTCGTTCCTTCAGCTCATCTTCTTCTTCCTTTTTCTCTTCATCTTCCCCATCTTCTTCTTCCTCGTCTTCTTTTTTCTCATCCTCCTCTAACTTCGATAATCACACCTTGGCTTTTCATTATTACTTTGTTGCCACCAACTTCGGCCTAGTCCTCCTCCCCTTTTTCTTCTTCTCTTCTTTTTTTCTCACCCATCTTACCTTAATATATAAAAAATTTCATCACACTTACAATAATGTTTTTCACCATTTGGGTGTACTTTATAGAAATCATGTATGTTAATATTATGCTAATGCAATAAAAAATAAATTATGTATTATTAATGTTTCAATTGTGTCAAATGATATCCGGTGTGTTTTGAATGGAAGTAAGAAATATATGTATGATATGGTGTGATAATTTAAGATTATATGACTTTTATTTTAATAATAGATAAATCCTAACTATATGAAAAATGAAGATGTATGAATGTTGTGTATGATGAAACTGTTTTATGTAGTGAAATATTTCCTTGTCGTTGATTGTATGGATTAGGATAAAAATTAGTAATCTCTAAGGTGGATATGCTAATGTGTGAATGATGTATGGAATGTATTGATGGAATAGTTCATGGTAAGATTATATGACTAAACTAAGTGTTGGACTTACGTAGAGGAAGATACTTAGAGTGAAAGTTGAAGGAGATCAGCATGTGTAGCTTTAGCCTTTATGGTAAAGTTTGCATGTGAATAATTCATCTTGTTATACAAGTTGGTTTGCAATACGATCATGGGATGCCGAGGTAAAGGTCCTAAAAAATTGAGGGTGGGTATAATAGGTTTAAGGTCTTAGAGCCTAATAAATACAATGAATTTTTCAGAGGTCTTGTGTATTGTATGATGACTATGAAAGAATGTGAATTTCTCATGTAAAATTATATGATTGATTGAGCTATTATTTGTTGAATGAAACGAAGTATGGATATCATGATATGATATAATGTTTATTAAGAATATAATGTGTATCTTTATATAAATATATGTATAATATTTTAGTATGACCATAATATCAAATTGTTAGTAAAATTTTAATGACTCTAGCTTATCTTTGTCTTTTATGTTTGTTGTGGTTTTGTCCACTTGTAATAATCATATATTATATGTGAACAAATTGATAATGTATGTGAAAGCTAGTTATGTTAGATTCTTTAAAATTGCATAGAATTCCTCTTTCAATTATTTTAGTATTATGTATTTACAACCGTTGCTATGTAAATTATTGAGGAATAATATAATACATGGAGAAATTAGAATATGCTTTTAATTAGAAGAAAATTTCTACTTACATGAATTTTATCAATGAATTCATTTACTCAAGAAAATATTTATTAGTAATTTAAATTCTAAAATTTTTTAATAAAATTTATCAATAAATTTGGATTTACGGACAGATTTATTAGTAAAAATTTGTTGATAATTACAAAACTTTTTGTAGTAAAAAAACTGAAATATTTACTATAAACATGTGTTTAGACAATAAATTATTGTTATTATTATTATTAGTATTATTATTATAATAGGTACGAAACAATTTAAATTCTGCTATAATTTTGAATGTATACAGCGTTAAATAATATCATTTATAATTTAATGTAAATAATAGCAAGTTATGTATGTCATAAAATGTAACATCCCAAAAAAATATAGTTGTAAACTATATTTAAGAGTTCTTACATTTACAATAAAATAAAGCTAACTTATAGTTATCCTAAAATAATCATAAATTAAAAACTTTACACAAACTTACACTGATACAAATCATAAGAGCATACCGATCGGTCATACAAGAAGTATATCAACCGAACGGTCCTACACTGAAAACGAAAACAAGAACAAGACCGAACGGTCTTACTCGTAACGGGAACCATCCTCTTCTGTCAGTGCCTGCTCCAGAGAACTCTCTTCACCTTCTGCTCACACCCACAGGATGATCATTGCAATGACAAAGACGACCAAACGAACAACATGACAAAACAGGAAATAAGGGTAAGCTAGGGTAATTTAATTAACTATGTAAACATACAATTCATACAAACATATAATACAATCATACATCTACAGAAATCATACAAGCATGTTATAGCCGCCCACTTTTACTTTGACTGTCCGGACTGTATGAATATGTAGCTACGACCATTCTTGCACTTATGGAAAGGTAAACTGGAAACCTCATGAATACCATAGCTAGAAACCCAAGCCGCCACACGAGGTTAGCCCTTCATCCCTCACTGTAGTTGGAAAACCGCAAACTACACATGAGTTTAGTTCGATAGTTGGAACCCCAAGCTATACGCAACCAGGCCTCCTGCTATTCTCACCACATGCGCCACCATTCTCTACTTGAGACTCGGTGACCATCAGAATGTTAGGATGAACGTCAGCTTAGTCTGACCATATTCATACTTTCACCACATTGAAACCACCACTGAGACATTCCTCCTTGAAATTCTCTTACATATCACATTATAAATACCATACCTCAATACCAACATATTTTCTCATCCATAACACATTTAAATAACATCAAACCAAACATCACACTTGAGCACGACCGAACGGAAAGATGAACAAATCTTATGAATAAGACTGGATGGTAAAACCCTCCCCATATGTGAACATGACCGAACGATCATTTAAAGAGTAAGACTCACGCATGAGCCGAACACGATTTTAGGATCGAACACTAGAACAACCAAATACTAAAGTTAAACCCGAGCACTTGAATCTTAGGCCGAACAATTATAATTTAGAACGAACATTATTGTCTTTGACTGAATGCCATTGGTTTAGGCCAAACACTATTAGCTTAAACCGAACACCATTATTACCTAATACAATTACATGACTGAGTATTATGACGACACATAATGCTTAGTACAAGACCGAGAATTACTGAGACCGAGCGCTTAGTACAAGATCAAGCACTACTGAGACCGTACATGACCAAGCGGTCAATAACAATTAAAGCCTATGATAGACCGAACGTTGTTTACAGTCAAATGTTATGTCTAGACCGACTGTTATATTCACTTGAATATCAACACATGACCGATCGATCATTAACTAAGAATCCACAAAAGTAGAACTCGGTTAAGACCGAGTACCAGAGAGAAGTCGAACGGTCAATTAAAGACCCTCAGCGAACTACATAATTTTACAGAATAACTGCAGATTCTGTAGAATTATGATCAACACCATTCCTTACCAATTTCACTACAATCTCCCAACTTCTAATCCTCCAAACGTATATCATATACATCCCTATACATTAATTAAGAATATCTAAGTCTTTCTAACATCATTAAGAGAGTTTCATCAAAGATTTTAGAGTCAATTCTGCAGAATCATGAACTCAATGACCGAGAATCAGATTTCCTAGTTTTTGATACAATTATGAGTGTCTTAAGGATTCTAACAAGACATCAAATAACTAAACTAGGTTTCCCATATAGATCAAACTTTAAATCGAACACAAATCCCTCTATTTTTACTATCACACTTCCTTCCAATTTCACTCAATCATTGAATTAGAATCAAACAGAACACAATCATCATAAACGCATCATCAATATTTCATACCAACAGCACCGAATACCAAATCATTCAATTTCATACACATGCATAATCATCAAACATCATATTCATACATCGAACCAATTAATTAAATTAGCTAGCTTCCCTTACCTCTTTGATCGAACCAAAGGAAGACCTCTCACTGAAATGGCTCTCCTACACGCACAATCACCGCCTACAAATCTTTGGATGGGTGAGAAAACAACATCCATCCAACCTAGAACTAAGGATTAGACTCAGAAGAGTAGTTGATTGACACATGCAAGCTGAATAGTGCTTGCATGTAACATAAAATGTAGAACTTCAAAGGACAATAGAATTTAACTTACCAATTCCAAAACAATAACTTGATCTGTTTAAAAGAGAGAGCTTGACACCAAGAATACTTAGGTGCTTCTTGAATGATGATCGGAAGAATGAAAAGGTAAGAATTTGTAGAGAGAAGGAGGAGAAAACTGAAACTCAAAAACTTTTGGAGAACAAGGTGCATGTAGAGAAATGGCTCGAGGTTTTTGAAAAAGGTAATTATATCCTACCGTCAAAATCCACTCGGTCCAGTCCGATGCACCCATCTGGATCCCACCTTACTGCTGAATTTAATGGTCCTGACATTCTCTCTAACTACAAAACTTTTCGTCCTTGAAAATTGAACTTACCAGAGAACAGATGAGAGAACAATTCCCCCATAACATCTTCAAATTCTCATATAAAGTCACTTGTTCTCCTATCCCCAAACAACCTTAACTAGACTGATAGATTTTCCTCTAAGTTACTTATGTAGGCTCTCCATAATATTGACTGGCTGCAGCTTGACCGATCGGTTATGTGGGAGTAAGGGGCCGGGTAGTGATGTTTAAATAAAGAGGTAGTGACGTTGAAAGGTGAACCGAACGGTAACGAAAATACCGAACGAGAAAAAGTTACTATTAGGAAGAGTCACAAGTCTGTCAGGAGAGAAAGAAATAATGGAAAATTTTGTTACTATTTAGGGAAGAGAGAGTATAGATAATTGTTGAGTGGTTCGAAGGAGGGCATCAAATAATTTTAGGTTTAGGGTAGAGACTGAACCTCTTGGCCAGTGAAAGAAACGAGGCTTCCTAGGGATTGTTTACTAGTATTCTCTTCTTTATTTTCACAACAGATTGAATAAGATACATATACATATAGTGTATGTTCCTACTGTACAACGAGTGAGTGAGTAGAGAGTTAAAAATTTTAGATTTCCTGACTAAAGAAACCTAAAGGTAGTACTTCATCTCTCACTCCTAAATTATCCAAACACACGTACGTGCAGATCTTCAAATGTCTGGATCATCCTTTCCGTCTGGCCGTTCGTTTGGGATGATAAGCTAAACAAATCTTCAACAGGTTGTCCAACTCTCTCTGCAATGGTTGCCAAAATTGAGAGGTGAAGTGAGGATCCCCGTCTGAATTGCTACTACACGACACTTCAAGCTACTGAACCAATTCCCTGCTATAGAGTTGAACCAATCTTTGACATTGACTTCTTAAATCGATAATCATAAAGTAAGCACTCTTGGTCCACCTATCCTCAGCAACTCAAACAGTATAATGGCCTTTTGACATGTTACACATAAACCGAGCGACGCCTACTTTCATACCCGACCACCAAAGATGATTTTCTTGAGATCCAGATACATTTTAGTCATGTCTTTACTCATACTAAAATGATTATGATGTCCTTTCTCAAGAATAAATCTCTTAATTCTCCACTATTAGGAGCACAAGTCCTTTGGTGGAATCTTAAAATACCGACCGTTCCTAACACAAATATCTTTCCTTTGATCACTACCAATCGGTTCTCTGAAAATCTACACTCAACCTTTGCCGATTGCTTATCTCAGTTTTTTTTTGCCGAACGATTCACTTTCTACCTCCAACTGATGCATCTAATATCGTTCGGTTTTAACCTCACTTGTAATCTTAAGTCCCTGAAACTTCCAACTAAACCCGACTCTCGAATTTTCATTGCCTACACATGCCCTAGAATTTGTACTTCAATCATCCAGAATTCACACTTAAACAATTTAACATACAACTCATTTTTCCTTAACATGCCGAACACTACTCTTTAGACGTTCCTCATGCTCCACTTTGATTCATCCTTCTTTTTAAATAGCAAAACTGACATACTTCATAATGAAACACTTGGTTATGATAAACTGTTTTCTTAAGTTCCATCTACTCTGTTGAAGCTACTCTGTAAGAAGCTACTAATACTGACTTAATACTTGGTACCAGTTCAAAAGAGAATTCGACATCCCAAACATTTCTTATTACCGTTCGGCTACCCCTCTTGCTACCGAATGGTCTACACTAATAGACACCGAGCGGTCTACACACCATTCACTTGAAATAAATTCCAAGTTAGGCAATTCCTGAAAATAACACGCTTACTCAACTACTAATGAACATCTATTTCACATGATAGATGTCCGAACTAAAACAATTGCTGGTGTTGATACCACCAAACCAAGCAACAAGTAATTACTGGGAATAAAATTACCTGGACCGACCGCTTCTACACTTGACAAAGCATAAACTCTTCTTGTAGCCTAAGGTCTAGCATCTCCTCTTGGCTGAAACCTTCGTACCGAACGGTTTTGAGTAATTTCTCGCTACCCAAAAGACAATCTTTCTCAAAATGACCTTTACTCCTGCACCAATAACATCTCTTATTTTCTCTTGATTGCGGACAAACTGACTTCAAATGAGGCCCTCCACAGTTATAACAATTTATTGGCCTTTGCTGCCCAGATTGACCACTAGAACCGGATGACTTTGCAGAAGAACCTTTGGATCTAGAAGGAAAATAAGAAGGCCGAGAATAAGGAGTTCTTGTAGAATCAGAATTACCTCTAGATACGCTGGATCCTTCAACCCTCGTTCGCTAATTTTGCTGACTTTCTACTTCTTCTTCGTCTTTTCCAATACTCTCGCTCTCTCAATCAGAATTGGAAACTCCTGAATGCAGAAACACTTGATCATCAATTTAATGTCACCCTTCAACCTATTCTCAAACTTTATGCACTGTCATTCTTCATTTGTTGCCAATGTATAAAACCTTAAAAGATGCTTAAATCGATCGGCATACTCAGACACAGTCATGCTCCCTTGAACCAATTCCAGAAACTCCACTTCCTTTGCAAACCGAACACTAATAGAAAAATACTTTGCGTAAAACTTTTGCTTGAATACTTCCCAGGAGATAAGTGTATCGTTTCCTTCCAACAACATCCTCATGCTACTCCACCAATGAATGGCCTCTCTCGTCAGCAAATACTCAGAAAAAGCTAGCTTGTTCTCGTCCGAACACTTCTTGGCATGGAAAATTCTTTCCACATCTCTGAACCACTGGTCGGCCTCATCTGCACTTCCCACTGAACTTAGCTGGATGATGTTGTAGGAAACTCTCTAAGCTCCACTCTTGCTGATGAGTAACAAAAGAATTAGACGACCCAGCTGTAGTTTTAACCTTCGACATCAAATCCTCATACTGCCTATGAGACGTCTCAACTGAAATCCGAGCGGTCTCCAAGTGCTGAAGAGCCATTGTATTCTGTTGAAGTAATGCAATGTTTTGTTGTTGCATTGTCGTGATTACTTATTCCATCAATCTCATAGAGTTAGGTGCATCCATATCCGTAGGTGAGGGAGGAGGAGACCTAGATGCAATCTTTGATTATACAGGGAGAAAGAATCATCAGTCTAACTCAGGGAACAAGGACCTTATCTAAATCAAACGCTGAGTACACAGCGCAAACATAGCTGAATGACCGAAAGGTTACCAACATAAGATCGAACGTTACAACCAGAAACAAAACCAAAAGTATAGGACTGAACGGTAACAATTAAAAGAACGTTCGGTCTCAAGAAGACCAGTATGAGACCGGACGGTCACTACGGAACCGAGCGGTCTATAACAAATGTCATTAATATATATGAGTTTAAATTACATTCAGAATTGAGAAAAGAAAATCATTTCCGGTAAAAGTCATGAGTGTGCACCCTCATTACTTCTATCAAGACATTCTCTGTTCTCAAAACTTCGATTTTTAACTTAAAATTTATCATCTAAACTTAGAGGAAATGGTAGAACATACCATTTAGACTCAACTTTCCACTGGAAAGACACGACAAACCGACAACTTGCAGGTCGTTTTAGGAACTAACTGCTCTAATACCATTAACTTAACATCCCAAAAAAATATAGTTGTAAACTATATTTAAGAGTTCTTACATTTACAATAAAATAGAACAGTTACAAGAAATAAAGCTAACTTATAGTTATCCTAAAATAACCATCAATTAAAAACTTTACAGAAACATACACTGATACAAATCATAAGAGCATACCGATCGGTAATACAAGAAGTGTATCAAACGAACGGTCCTACACTGAAAATGAAAACAAGAACAAGACCGAACGGTCTTACTCGTAACGGGAACCATCATCTTCTGCCAGTGTCTGCTCCAGAGAAGCCTCCTCACCTTCTGCTCACACCCACATGGTGATCATTGCAATGACAAAGACGACCGAATGGACAACATGACAAAATAGGAAATAAGGGTAATCTAGGGTAATTTAATTAACTATGTAAACATACAATTCATACAAACATATAATACAATCATACATCTACAGAAATCATACAAGCATGTTATAGCCGACCACTTTTACTTTGATTGTCCGGACTGTATGAATATGTAACTCCGACCGTTCTTGCACTCGTGGAAAGGTAAACTGGAAACCTCATGAATACCATAGCTGGAAACCCAAGCCACCACACGAGGTTAGCCCTTAATCCCTCACTATAGCTTGAAAACCGCAAACTACACATGAGTTTAGTCCGATAGCTGGAACCCCAAGCTATATGCAATCAGGCCTCCTACTATTCTCACCACAAGCGCCACCATTCTCTACTTGAGACTCGGTGACCATTTGAATATAAGGATGAACGTCAGCTTAGTCTGACCATATTCATACTTTCACCACATTGAAACCACCACTGAGACATTCCTCATTGGAATTCTATTTCATTTCACATTACAAATACCATACCTCAATACCAACACATTTTCTCATCCATAACACATTTAAATAACATCAAACCGCACAGTAAAACAAACATCACCCTTGAGCATGACCGAACGGAAAGATCAACAAATCTTATGAATAAGACCGGATGGTAAAACCCTCCCCATATGTGAACATGACCAAACAATCATTTAAAGAGTAAGACTCAACCATGAGCTGAACACGATTTTAGGATCGAACACTAGAACAACCAAATACTAAATTTAAACCCGAGCACTTGAATCTTAGACCGAACAATTATAATTTAGAACAAACATTATTGTCTTTGACTGAATGCCATTGGTTTAGGCCGAACACTATTGGCTTAAACCGAACACCATTATTACCTAATACAATTACATGACTAAGTATTATGACGAGACATAATGCTTAGTGCAAGACCGAGTACTACTGAGACCGAGTCCTTAGTACAAGATCGAGCATTACTGAGACCGAGCGCTTAGTACAAGATCAAGCACTACTGAGATCGTACATGACCAAGCGGTCAATAACAGTTAAAGCCTATGATAGACCGAACGTTGTTTACAGTCAAATGTTATGTCTAGACCGACTGTTATATTCACTTGAATATCAACACATGATCGACCGATCATTAACTAAGAATCCACAAAAGTAGAACTCAGTTAAGACCGAGTACCAAAGAGAAGATGAACGGTCAATTAAAGACCCTCAGCGAACTACATAATTCTGCAGAATAACTACAGATTCTGCAGAATTATGATCAACATCATTCCTTACCAATTTCACTACAATCTCCCAACTTCTAATCCTCCAAACGTATATCATATACATCCATATACATTAATTAAGAATATCTAAGTCTTTCTAACATCAATAAGAGAGTTTCATTTGAGAGTCAATTCAGCAGAATCATGAACTCAATGACTGAGAATCAGATTTCCTAGTTTTTGATACAATTATGAGTGTCTTAAGGATTCTAACAAGTCTTGAAATAACTAACCCAGGTTTCCCATATAGATCAAACTTCAAACCGAACACAAATCCCTCTATTCTTACCATCACACTTCCTTCCAATTTCACTCAGTCACTGAATTAGAATCAAACAGAAACACAATCATCATAAACGCATCATCAATATTTCATACCAGCAGCACTGAATACCAAATCATTCAATTTCATACACATGCATAATCATCAAACAACATATTCATACATCGAACCAATTAATTAAATTAGCTAGCTTCCCTTACCTCTTTGATCGAACCAAAGGAAGACCTCTCACTGAAATGGCTCTCCCACACGCACAATCACCGCCTACAAATCTTTGGATGGGTGAGAAAACAACATCCATCCAACCCAGAACTAAGGATTAGACTCAGAAGAGTAGTTGATGGACACATGCAAGCTGAATAGTGCTTGCATGTAACAGAAAATGTAGAACTTCAAAGGACAAACAAATTTAACTTACCAATTCCAAAATAGTAACTTGATCGGTTTAAAGGAGAGAGCTTGACACAAAGAATACTTAGGTGCTGATGATGATCGAAAGAAGGAAAAGGTAAGAATTTGTAGAGAGAAGGAGAAGAAGTTTAGAGAGAAGGAGGAGAAAACTGAAACTCAGAAACTTTTGGAGCAGAAGGTGCATGCAAGAAAATGGCTCGAGGTTTTTGAAAAAGCTAATTATAACCTACCATCAAAATCCACTATGTCCAGTCCGATGCACCCATCTGGATCCCACTTTACTGCTGAATTTAAGGGTCCTAACATAAAATAAAAAAATAAAAAAGAAAATATATAACACATGTTGAATTATACACATATGAATGAATTAGATTTAATTTAATGTTAATTTTGTATTATTTAAATGCATTAATTTAGCACATATTTTTGTATTTCAATAACCATGTCAATTAATTTCATTTCATTTTATTTTACGTATAAGTAAATTAAAATTTAAATGTGATGGTTTTAACATTTTATTGTCATTAGCTTTAATTAAAATGTAAGTTATTTATAAAAGAAAATTATGAATTTAAATATGTTTTTAGTTCATCAAATAAGTTTGATTTTAATTTTCTAATTTAAGAATGAATCTTTTTAATATCTCTAATTTTTCAGTAAGATTATGTTAAGTATCACTAAATACTTTGATATATTATATTTTAAAATTCATCAATCATATGTCATTATATGAAAACTTATTAAAAAATAAAATAAAATAATGCAAAGTATGGGTGATCACACTAAATCTAGGATAAAATTCATATTTTGCGAAACATGAGCAAAACTATACATATGAAAATAAAAATCTAAATAGATATATAGAGGTAAAACGTTAAATCACTTATTTTGTTTTTTTATGAATGCACCCTAAATTAACTAACTTATTAGCACAATATTTTCCTTCACGAAAATATGAGAAATTTTGAACCAAATATGCATACATAAATGCAAGTACTGACATCATCTCCCTTTTAAGACTCCAAGGAACCGCTCATTGATAAAAAAAATCATGATTGACTAAAGAAGAATCATTTTTAACCAAAACTTTTGAAAGTCCTCTCTCTCCAAGCATGCTCTAAAGCATAAATGACTTCTATGAATTCAGCATAAATAGAAGTTTGTAGACCTAAAAGCTGAAAAGCTATTCACATGTGTCCAAGCTACAAACTTTGAAAAACTTCCTTCAACATCATATGTGTCCAAGCTGAACTAACAACATAGTATAACCTTTACTATATCAGAATAAGGAATTCTAACCAGCATATGGTAGAACACCAACTATCATTCCAAAGATTAATACAATCACCGTTACCTAATGTACAAAAAGTATTTTCTAGAACAACATCATATGTGTCCTTAATACCATGCCAAATTGACGATTATTTAAATAGCACATATTTCTGATATTTAGACTTAAAAAAAGCGAATAGATATGAATTTAATATAATTCATTTTGCCAAAAGCAAAATCCCAAACTAAACATAGTAAATAAGCTCATTCTTTAATTGAATATAAGTAACTTGTAAACTAGTATTCAATTAAAACCAAACAAGATGAATCATTTAACAATGAGTAGTTCATGTTTATCTGTATCTTAGTCTAAACAAAATTTTGAATTTATTGTTGTAACTCTAATTTTGAATAATTGTTTTTTTTATCCATTAGATTTTTCTTTTATAATTGTTAGAAGTTGTTATATATGATAACATATTATACATTTAGAATCCAATATCTAATCACATTTTTCTTTTCTTTCAAAGTACTCAGTTTTTACAAAGTTGACGTATAAGAAATCTACACTAATGAATTCAAATGATCCTTTTTAAATTATAAAACTTGAAAAATAAACTGATAACAAGTTTAAAAGAATAATATATACTATACTAAGACAAAACCTTTTATAATATTAATATACAAGAGAAATTAGTTTCCAATAGAAAAATCTATGTATGAAAGTCAAAGAAGAAATTTTGAATCATTAAAAGTATCATATAAAAATTCAAACATTTATTAACATATATTTCTTATTAATGCGGCAGGTTAATATAGAAATATTTACACTTTTGTTAATATATATTTATTTCTTATACATGTAATTAAGTTTTTTTTCCATTATTAGTACAAAGTATAAAAGTCAAAGAAGGAATTTTGAATCATCAAAAGAACTATCATATAAAAATTCAAATATTTATTAACCTATTTTTCTAATTAATAGGTTAATATAGAAATATTTACACTTTTGTTAATATATATTTATTTCTTATATGTAATTAAGTTTTTTTCCATTATTAGTAAAAAATGTTTATAACGTCATAATGTCCATTAGCAAAATTTGAGATAAATAATGTGTGGTGATATGTTTGGAAATATTTCATCCAAATTGATAAGTGTGGTGAAGGAGTTTGACATCAATTTAACTTTTAAAATTTCTGAAATAGTGTTAGCATCCTCGTTTTTTTCTTTCACATTTGTGCAAAACCTTTCACAATGGTACAATGACAACACCAAACTCATAGAAGCAAGTTCTTTAACGCGTTTAACTCTATCTTACTATTGTGGTGGTTGTTTGAGTCAAAGCTTTCAATCTCCTTGATTACATTTCACATTAAGGTTGGTGTTTTCATTTACTAACCATTGTTCTGTATCTAAAGATTACGTTTTTATGTATTTTTAGTTTAATATTGAGTTTGTAAATTATAAATTGTCATAACTTTAGCTATGAACCTTAGATGAAGACGGTCCAAAAATGAAAGTAGTTGGAGATTTCAAATATCCATCATTTAAGGTATGTTTTTTTATTTTCTTAGTACTTTTCACCAATTCTTTTATACTTTACACTTTTATTTTCAATACCCATACTACTTCTAAAATTTTGAATTTTTTTTGTGATATATGCTTGTATTGCATATTGATTTTCCATAATTATAGTATAGGAATATTGACGAAATTTGTTTAAAAAAACAAACCCACAAATTAACGTATGTTAACATAAGTCAATTAATGTATGTTATAAATGCAACATATGTTAATTAAAGATTATTCACATCAATTTGACTTCTCTAACTATGACATAAGACCTTCAATAAATGTTAAAAACCTAAAAAAATAAACATTAAAAGTTTTTTCTTATGTTAAAAGTTTTTTTTATATTAAAAGTCTGTTTTATGTTAGTGCATATAAGATTTTCTCTTTTATTTAAGTAATTATTCTTCTTTATATTTGCAAATACAAAAAATATAAAATGATGTCAACTGTAACATTTTATTATAATAGTATAAAACTACTAAAATATTAGGTTACATATATGATAATAGAATCACTTAGATTAAAACAAATCTACAAGAAAACAATAAATCTACCTCTGTAGATTCATCTACCAACTCATTTGTTTCGCCTTCACCTCTTGTTTGAACAACTGAAAATATATTGTCTCCCTAAGCTCACACAATTTAGGTGACCATCACAAAAGAGAAAAACAACACACAACAGACAACACAAAAGCAAGGCTAAGCTAGATACAAGAAAAATCATATAACATTTATAACATAGCATACATGAATCATATATATATATGTAACATCCCAATATCTCACGCTGGATAATTCATAATTTATATATTGTAACATTACATTTACGGTAATATCCCGTAATCTCACACTTATAAATTCATAGATAATATATGTCTACACATGTTTTAAACTCAGATTTCAACTATAAACTCATAAATATAATTCGAATTCTTCTAGCTTATTCTTCTGTCTCTCTCTTCATTGGCATTGGATCAGACGACATTCCTTCATCTGCTCCCGTATAACATCACGCATTATACGATCATCGCATTCACATGCACACACAAGTAAGGGTGAGCTAACATGCAACAAATCATTTATAAAACATGTATAATTACCTTGATATAAACATCATATAATAATTATGTTCGACACCCTCATACCACAATTCCTATTAGATACTCGTCTCACAATACCCAATAGACACCACAATACCCAATAGACACTCATCCGGATGATACGTTGATGAGCGGTCACGGGAGGTTATGCACTTGTAATGACTTCTACTTCTTTTTACAAATACACTTTCAAAATACTTCATACCATTCACAAGGTTAATCCCCTCACTATGTCCAAAACCGGCACATAGACCAGGACCTCCTGCTCCTCTCACCACATAATTCATCCCTCTCTACTTGAGACTAGATGATTATTAGAGTATCAGGATAACCTCCAACTACGGGACCCTCAACATCAACATATACACAAATACCATAATATTACTTAATCTCTCCACAAGACTCATACCATACTAATATTCCTCAACTCACATTATACCCCTACAAAATCTCCCCATACTACTCATAACATGTTCAGATGCATAAATTCAAATGCAGTATAATAAAATGCAATAATCACAATTATAATTCATAATTTCATATCTACCACAATAACATGAATTAATCAGACATTTCCATTCCAACAACATATATTGCATAATAATTTAACAGTACAAAATCTGTTCAATAGGATTTAAGTTAAAAACTTGTCGAGTAGACTTCCAGGAAAGAGAGGTGCGTCACAATGGACAACTTAAGTACCAAGTCTTTCCTTAGCCAAAGTGTTCCTCAACTAGTTTTTAACAAATTTCTTATTTACAGATTCAAAACAACAGCATATAATATTAACACTGAATTTCAATATAGATTAACATACAGTAAGCATTAACAGTATTCACACAGAAGAATTTCAATATATGAATAGTAATAAAACAATACTAAATCATAATATAAAAGCATAGAACTATTAAATCATAATATAAAAACATATAAAGGTTAGCTCCCCTACCTCTATTCCAGACGTCTCTTGCTCTGAATTTATTTCTCCGAAACCTTTCAGAACCTCTACCCTTCTTGCAACTAAAAATTTCTCTCTATCTTTCTCTCACTTGATTTCTCTTCTCTTGGTGCAAAATACCCTTCCCTCCCATGGCTATTTATAGTAAAAAAAAATTTACTATTCATTAATATTTTAATATTATTTATTATTTTAATATTATTTAAAAATAATATTTCAATCCTTTTCTCACCAAATCTGATCCTAATTTCTACCTACTACTTTCTTCCATGCTAAGGAATCCAAATGCTGAAAATTTATTTTTACTATTCACTTTTTACTATTTACTATTTACTTTTTACTATTCAATTAAAAAAAATTTACTAAATAAGTTTATCAAAAATTTGAACCTTTCCTTCTAAAATTACTATAATTTTATATCCAAAATTTACATTTTTCCATCCATTAAAATTATTATTACTAATAAAATACTAAAATTTACTACTATAAATATATATATATATATATATATATATATATATATATTTTTTTTTATGGGTCTTACATTCTCCCCAACACAAAAAAATTTTCGTCCTCGAAAATTCAAAAATTCGAAATAAAGTTATGATTATTTCACCTTATCTCCTAGTTTCCTTGTAAATTCATTTACTCTACTTATTTTGTGCATCAAATTTCTAGCATGTCAAATTTGAAATGTATTCACGAAAAAAATTAAAATCATAAACCTTCAAAACACTTTTACTTGACACTTTTAGCCCCATGAAAACCACCATTAAACATACCTCACTAGTCTCAAAATAATTCATTAATGTTTTAAAAGAACTCATCACTCATAAACTATTAATCACAAGATTCCATAAAACTTTTAATTCCTACTATAACAAGAAAGTGATTCTCCTTATAGATCCCTATTTAAGACTTCCATGACCCTGTTAAACTCTAAGAATCATTCTTTTTCCGTAACAACTTTCCATTATTTAATACAGTTTCTACTCCTAGAAATCGTACGCCTCCAAAAGCCACTTATGTTTACCAAAATTTTATACTAGATTGCTCCACCTTACCCTATACTTCTATTTTCCGTAAAATTTCTAATTACTCTGATGATTACACGGAGTCCAAAACACTATTACTAAACAATTCATCCTTATGTTTTCTTTTCTATACCCATTTAACAAGGACTTGTCCAAAAATAATACTTATATTGAGTATGCTTTATAACATCCATAGAAACTCTTCCACACTTAAGATTATGCATCATTTCCTTCACTCGTCCTTGATGAACTTATCTGATTCTCGATAATATTGCATTCACCCTTAACTACACTTAATGTTCAACAATCAACTCACAATTCTTGAAGACCATAAACTTCTAAAAACATATTGTAACATGACCAAACTATCCTTTCGATCATACCCTAGACTGCAATATCTATCCTTCACTTGCATTGGTCAGACATCCCTAAAATACTCATCCTCATCCTTTACATCACCATTGAGGTTTGAATACTACCACATAACTATACCTGATGAAATTTCTCCAATCACAACCTACAACTTCTTAATTATTCCAAATTCCCTAATCACATTGCAACCCTCCTTTTTATCTATTTCCAAACTCTTCTTCTTCCTTATCTTGTCATGTTCATAATAATATCAATTCAACCTACACTACCTCAACTAACTTTAATATTCCAAAATCAATAAAATTTACAACCATAAATCATGACATTTTAATCCTATCATAAAAATACCAAATATTTGCATAAGCCGAAAGCCAAAATTTTCGTACCTGGATTTTCTCCACTACTCCTCATACCAAATTCACATATTCTCAAATCTTATCTCTAATGCATTTACTGAAAAAATCTAACCATCTCCTTTTAATCATCCATTTAGCTTAGAATCCTTCCAATACTTCATTCTTCTCTAAAGACATCGTGTTCTCTTAACTTATAAATTTCTCCTCCTATTAAACTTTCTCTCAATCCTCTTTATGCCTTATACAACTTCTTATTTACTCTTCTTCGTCTAATATTTGATTTATTCTTAATCTACTTCAGTATTCCTATCCCTTTTTATTTTAAACTTTATCTTCAAATCTTCCACCATTTTCTTTCTTCAGATTCCAATCATCGCTGATACATCAATCCATGTTACCAATCTCACACAATGCCACTCTGTTTCTCATCAATACTTCCTTCTCTTCTGACTTCTAACGTTACTGATATACTAAACCAAACTGATTTCTCAAACCTTGCCACATTCCTGCTTATCCAAAGCTTATCTTAATCTAGCCTTTGAACTCAACTCCTTTTTGTGAAACGTAAGATATCTCATCTATTAATTTTGTTCTAGAAACTTCTAAAAAATTTACTTCTAAACACCAACATCTTCACTCATCCATTGAAACTTAAACTCTAGTATTATATCTCCCTATCAAGGCTTTAACTAATTCTAATATATTTCCTCAAACCCTCAGAATTAAGAAAGGAAAATCATCTATGGTAAAAGTCATGGTAATTAGACACAATACTCTACTATCTAGATTTAGAGGAAATGGTAAATTATACCATTTAGACTCAATTCTTCACAGAGAAGACACGGAAGACCCACAACACAGAGGTCATCCTAAGGACGAACTGCTCTGATACCATTAATGTAACATCCCAATATCTCACGCTGGATAATTCATAATTTATATATTGTAACATTACATTTACGGTAATATCCCGTAATCTCACACTTATAAATTCATAGATAATATATGTCTACACATGTTTTAAACTCAGATTTCAACTATAAACTCATAAATATAATTCGAATTCTTCTAGCTTATTCTTCTGTCTCTCTCTTCATTGGCATTGGATCAGACGACATTCCTTCATCTGCTCCCGTATAACATCACGCATTATACGATCATCGCATTCACATGCACACACAAGTAAGGGTGAGCTAACATGCAACAAATCATTTATAAAACATGTATAATTACCTTGATATAAACATCATATAATAATTATGTTCGACACCCTCATACCACAATTCCTATTAGATACTCGTCTCACAATACCCAATAGACACCACAATACCCAATAGACACTCATCCGGATGATACGTTGATGAGCGGTCACGGGAGGTTATGCACTTGTAATGACTTCTACTTCTTTTTACAAATACACTTTCAAAATACTTCATACCATTCACAAGGTTAATCCCCTCACTATGTCCAAAACCGGCACATAGACCAGGACCTCCTGCTCCTCTCACCACATAATTCATCCCTCTCTACTTGAGACTAGATGATTATTAGAGTATCAGGATAACCTCCAACTACGGGACCCTCAACATCAACATATACACAAATACCATAATATTACTTAATCTCTCCACAAGACTCATACCATACTAATATTCCTCAACTCACATTATACCCCTACAAAATCTCCCCATACTACTCATAACATGTTCAGATGCATAAATTCAAATGCAGTATAATAAAATGCAATAATCACAATTATAATTCATAATTTCATATCTACCACAATAACATGAATTAATCAGACATTTCCATTCCAACAACATATATTGCATAATAATTTAACAGTACAAAATCTGTTCAATAGGATTTAAGTTAAAAACTTGTCGAGTAGACTTCCAGGAAAGAGAGGTGCGTCACAATGGACAACTTAAGTACCAAGTCTTTCCTTAGCCAAAGTGTTCCTCAACTAGTTTTTAACAAATTTCTTATTTACAGATTCAAAACAACAGCATATAATATTAACACTGAATTTCAATATAGATTAACATACAGTAAGCATTAACAGTATTCACACAGAAGAATTTCAATATATGAATAGTAATAAAACAATACTAAATCATAATATAAAAGCATAGAACTATTAAATCATAATATAAAAACATATAAAGGTTAGCTCCCCTACCTCTATTCCAGACGTCTCTTGCTCTGAATTTATTTCTCCGAAACCTTTCAGAACCTCTACCCTTCTTGCAACTAAAAATTTCTCTCTATCTTTCTCTCACTTGATTTCTCTTCTCTTGGTGCAAAATACCCTTCCCTCCCATGGCTATTTATAGTAAAAAAAAATTTACTATTCATTAATATTTTAATATTATTTATTATTTTAATATTATTTAAAAATAATATTTCAATCCTTTTCTCACCAAATCTGATCCTAATTTCTACCTACTACTTTCTTCCATGCTAAGGAATCCAAATGCTGAAAATTTATTTTTACTATTCACTTTTTACTATTTACTATTTACTTTTTACTATTCAATTAAAAAAAATTTACTAAATAAGTTTATCAAAAATTTGAACCTTTCCTTCTAAAATTACTATAATTTTATATCCAAAATTTACATTTTTCCATCCATTAAAATTATTATTACTAATAAAATACTAAAATTTACTACTATAAATATATATATATATATATATATATATATTTTTTTTATGGGTCTTACAATATATATATATATACACACAACACATCAACCCAAACATCTTAACATGCAATGACCTAAATTGCACTTGTGGTAGCACTTACTGCTTTGCAAAGCCATTGTTAATAGGTTTCACCCTAGCATACTCACAAGGTTAGTCTATTCAATGCCTTGGATTATACTAGAAACACCCAAGACTAAGAGATCTTGATACTCTCACCACATGTGTCAATCTTCTCTACTTGAGAATGAAAGACCATTAGAGTGTCAAGATAACCCCCAAGACTGAGGCTGCATTTATTCTAACAACACTTGAAACCACACCAAGAAGTTCCACTTTTGAAACTTATATCACCACTTCGAAACCATCAATAAGAATTCCACCTTAGAAACTCTTTTCAACCATACTTCAAATACATACATAACTTCAAGCCTAAAATTTCATAAAATTTCTCTTTGATATTACTAAACAAGCATTACATCACCATTTCATTTTTAACCATAAAAAAAACCAAATAAAGTATCAAACAAAATACATCAAATCTATATACAGGACGCCTTAACCAAAAACTAAATTTTTAAGTTTTTCTTATGTTTTAATCGATTATCACACCTAATAATCTATTATTCCTGAAAGGATTCATGCCAAAATGATTTTTGGATGGGAATAATCGATTAACACAATAATCAATTATCATATGTGATAATCAATTATTCCTGAGAGCATTGAAGAAAAGATGACCTTTTCACTAGAATAATCGATTATTCTTATAAGTTTTTGACAATAACCTGATTTTTCTGGTTTTGGTGCATCTTAGACATTCAAATGATCAATTTAAAATTTGTAACACTAATATTGATACAAAAACTTGTTATAGATGACAATAGAGTACTACATTGCTCATTTAGTAAGGAATTAGATGTACAAACCAACTCAACAACTCAAAAGTGCATAAACTCAATTCTATCATTTGCAACACTCAATATCAGTAATCTAACAGCATGGACAGTTCTTAATACACCAGATAATATACTCTAATACCTCAGTTTACTCAAAACATTTCTGTTTCAAGATTTCATTAGGTAAAACCTCAAAATTGAACTAAAAATAACCAAAGGACTCAACCTATCATTCAATTAACACATTTAAACTATATTTTACAAATTTAAATGTCTAGACAAGTCTTAATAGGTCTCATAATAGACTTCATACTTCCCGAAACAATTTCCACCCATTACCTCACAATCTTACTATTCAAAAGCTCAATTTTACACTAAAAACGCCCTCAAAACCCCAAAATGAACTACCTCTAATTCCGTATCAAATTTCAATTGAATAAATCCTCTAGCAAGTCTCAAATGACCTCATCACAGTCCTAGATAGTTGTTCTCTCACACCAACCCCTGTTTCTCAAAGTCACCTATCAAAACCCTCTTTTTATACTTAAAAACCTAAGTAATTGACTATTCTTCAATCCAAACACTTTGAATCAAATTTTCAATAATCACACAACTTCATCACAAACAATCATGACAGCAGCAACGTTGCAAATACACCACATCAAGCATTCAACATCATAAAATCATGGTTTAATTGATTTAGAGGTCCTTATTTCTACTGATTTGTGTCAATTAGGTCCCCGTATTTTGAAATAGCTCAATTGGGTCCCTATTTATGTAAAATTGAATCAATAAAACCTCTGTCGTTAAATCATATGAACTACATTAAATGTGTTGCTTGGTGGCATGGTGAGGTGGTATTTCATAAACACGTGCCACAACAACAGGTAATGACATGGATTTATTTGATTTTAAGTTTAAAATAAAATAAGCTGGCAACCCCTTCCCCTTTAACCCAATCATCGTTATCTTTCAAGAATTTCGTTCAATAAGCTTCAAATCCTTGTCATCCATGTAACGCCTAAAATCATGGTAATCAATCCTACCATCCCTATCAGCATCACACACATTGAAAAGCTCCTTAGCATACTTATACTCAAGGGGAATCTGCAGTGCAGACAAACCAGACTCAATGTGAGTATAGTCCAAGTACCCATCATTGGCAGCATCGAAGAAATCGAAGAGACTCCAAATTCGAAGATCCCTCTCGTCTTTGGTCTCATGGCTTGGCCTGCCCCGGACATGCTCTTTCGCTAAGAATCTAAAAAACTCAAAAAATTAGAGATACCCAATGGGGCATTTGAATTTTGAAGGACCGAAAGATGCTATCTTTGGCCTCAGATCTGCGTAGCAGTTACATTCTTCCAAATCCTGTTACATTTCAAATAAATAAATATCTTTCATTTCTCTTTGCTTTTATTCAACCACGTCTACAGTTTTAAAGTTTTCTCTTGTGTCATAATTTGGATTTTACAAACAATATGGGAGAAGAAAAGGAATGAGAGGTGAGTGAAAGAGACGAAATATGTAGCCACACACATTCATCTATCACAATGGGGAAGCATTTGTGTGATTCAACCACCATCGCCGAACCATTCCAAGGTTTGCTGTCGGCAGTGCTTCCATGGGGGATCCCAAATCGGAGTCAATTAGAGTCGTAGATCTCGTCGTTCAGGCTAGTGTTGGTGGTGCGACCTTTGTCGGCGGTTGGGAAAATTTCGTCGGTCTCGAAGAGCAGCAGCGGCGCCACCTCTAGAAGCTCCAAGCCAAAGACGTACTCTAGAAGCTGCTCCAGAAACTCGTCATCGTCTCCACTATCGTCCTCCCATCTTAGATCCGTCATTTCCCGGCTCTCACACGGCGGCGAGGTGTCGGCCGACAGGAACTGTCTGTTCACGGCGTCTCGGAAGGCAATGGGACTCGAGAAGGTGGACGCGCGCGAGTTGGAGCGGCGGACGGTGAGTTGGTTCTCGAAGGATCTTCGATCTGTGCATTTTGTGGAAAGAGAGGTGATCGATGACGCGATTCGACACATGTACTCTCCAGATCTGAAGAAGGGTTAGGGGATTCATGTCGTTTAGGAGGTGAAGTTGTTGGCAAAGAAGGAGGATCTGCTCTTGATTCGGCTGTAGCTTTCGGTGACGAAATTGCAGTAACTGTGAAGAGGAAGATGATGGTTAACATTGTGTGTTTTTATTAAATAATCCAAAGAAAGGTTTTTTTAATCTAAAATCATTTAACTCCACTTAATGACTGCCACGTGCTTATGAAATGTCACCTCACCATGCCACTAGGCAACACATTTAACGTCGTCCAAAGAGTTTAACGGCGGGGTTTTATTGATTCAATTTTACATAAATAGGGACCTAATTGAGCTATTTCAAAATATGAAGACCTAATTGACGCAAATATGCAGAAATAGGGACCTCCGAATCAATTAAACCTAAATGTATCATTATCTAAACACAAAGAGTATTAGCAACAACCTAGCTATTTCACTAAAATCATCTTATCATTCATAGAGATACTAAATTCAAACCATAAATGTAATCTAAAACAAGGTCTAGCTTCTCCTTACCTCGTAACGAAACTAAAGAGTTCTAAAAAACGCTGAATCCTTGCTTAGAGTACAAGAAACTCTAGAAACACCTACATAACACCAAATTGGAAGCTAAAAGAGTCTTTAGGACTTCTGATCAACAAGAAATTAGGAAAAGACATTACAACTCACATGCGACAAGAGATCATTAAGCATGATCTCAATTAAGAACGAGAAAAGAAAAAAGAGTTGAAACTTACTTGCTCTATTGAAGAAACTGATCAGATACAAACTAGACCTCGTTGTCGTGGTCAATTAGGTACCTCCTGATCGTCAAAGAGATAACTAAGGAGTTAGAACTCTTAGAAAGAAGATAGAAAACTCTAGAAAAATAATTTCTAGAAAGATTATATGTTTTAAAATAATAAGACTCGTTTATAACAAAACTATTTATAAATAAATCATTTAATATTAAAATAATCAAGTCTCACTGTTTTTAAACTGCTATCACTTCTAAAATATCATTTTGTGATATTTTACATCAACCATCAAACTCTATATGCTAAAATGAGAAAAATATATTCTAAGAAAATAGTGTGTAATATATATATATATAAATTCAAACATAACTAAATAGTCCTCGGGAGTTTGAATCTGCATATAAAATATTTATATTTACTCAAGAAGGACTACTGGATCTGTAAATTGAAAAAATAAACAGATTGTTTTTAGAACAAAATTTATATTTATTTTTTGAAAATAAATTATCACTCGATACTCTGATTACCAGTACCATGTCAATTTTCAATTTGTTTTTTCCAAAAAAGAACAGATATTAAAGGTTACTATATTTTTGCTAGTGCCTTTACCTTATTATGATTGAGCCATTCGTGAGCATGAAACCGACAAAGAAAAACATACCGTCAAATCCAGGAGTCCTATATGCCGTGTCATCAAATCCAGAAAAACATACCTTATAATTACTTCTGTTAGAAGTCATTAATATTTATAATTCTATCCCTTTTATAGTTTGTCAGACCAAATTTTTCCCATTTCTTAAATAATAGTAAAAAAACAAACTCATCCAAAAAATAAAAAAGAAAAAACAACTTCAAGAAATTCACAGGCAAACATAACCATCCATCGTTTTGATTTATGACAGCATTAAACGGAACGAGACATTATTGGTGATGCCATCTGCATAGTGTGAAAATATCCGTTATTTACCCACTACTGCATCTAATCGATGTGGGCTTTTAAACAAGTTGTGAGTAAAGTTGAGAAGGGCTATCAAATCGAGTTGGTATGAGGATGGTTTTGGAGGACCCGCCTCGTGCAGAAGCCAGTTGTTAGCAGCCATGGAAACAAAGGGTATCCTCCGTACTATACTGGTGTTCCAAGAAAAGCCATGCATCCTGAGTTGGAATAATTGAACCCCATGCCTTCCTCCCATAACATTACCAAATATATTAACCTGGTTGTAGCAATAAATACCATACGACACACCAGAGGGAGAGTTTGCCGCGTGCCACCCTATGAACCACGATAACCACCTTTCAACTCGCCTACAGTCTCCTCCGGACAAAGTTCCAAACATCGTACCACATGGTGTTTGCACCTACGCATGCATCTATGCCCATAATCAACTAAACACCAAGAGTTCCACAATCAGGACACGATGCCTAAAGCCCCAAGATATTTATTGTCGTCAAGTAACAGCTGTGTTCCTATGAATCTGCCTCCATCCACCTATATATTACTTAAATGTCATTTTGTTAGGGCATTCCCAACTATAACTTGGAGGCTTCTTTGTACAAAGATATGACGTCATTTTATTTTCAAAATTAACATTATTTGTAGAGCTAAACAATTGATATATATATCACAATATTTACAACAATTTAATAGAAATATTAATGTGTAACATAAGTTAGTCCTAAGTTGAAAGTAATATTTCAAAACTACGTAATAAGGAGAGGAATGTTTCGTTTCTTTTTTTTAAATACCTCATAAAGTGTTTCTGGAAATGTTAAATTCTCATGTACATGGATATTTTATTATATGAAACGCGAATATCTGAAAAACCCATTTTCGATTGTAACAACCAAAAAATAGACATTTCTACTTACATCTTTTATATAAAAACAGACATGTTCACTGGTACAAGATTCAACATAAATAATTATATAAACATAGCAATTGTTATTAATTTTCAAAAACTAACTGTATCAATATACGGTTAAAGTTTTTTAAGAGATTACAAGACTATAACATTATTAAAGTATATATATATTTTTTATACATACTAAAGTATATATATATATATATATATATATATATATATATATATATATATATATATTATATACTAAAGTATATATATACATATTTTATATATATACATATTTTATATATATATATATATTATACATACTACCACCACCAGAACATACACATTTTCTACTTATGTTATAATAGTGATAGTTATAAAAGAAACAGAATACAAACAAACACAAACAAAAAAAGTAATATAATGTTAATATAAAACACAAACAATTTTTCTCTCAATTTTAGCCAACCAAGACAATAAGTAATACATAAACATGTCATCACACTACTCATAGACACATAACTGTTAACAACATTAAACTCTATATCTAGATTTATGTAACTGCTCATATGGTAGACATTGTACACCTATTGTAGAACTTTCAAAATTAATAGGTATGATATGTCAAGATCAGTTCATTAAACCTTCATCCTAAATCGACCAAGGTCAACTAATCTTGACCTTTGATCCGAGCTAACTCATCACGATTATTGACTCGATGAACTCATCTAATCCTTCAGTTGAACCTTCATGATTGACCGACTTGAATCAACCTGCAGTCTTACTCTACTCGACTCAGACTTTTGTGAGTAAAGTGAGAATAAAATAAAAAGAAAAAAGAAAAATTCAAATAACTTATATCTTTCAGAATATTTAAAAAAATAATTTTTATTTAATTTCTTTCAAAATTTCTTAAATTTTAGTTTCTTTTTAATTATTTGATTCACTTGCGAAGCATTTTAATTTTTCCTTATAAATAATTTACTCTTATAAATTACTATTTCCATTTTCAGTTTGCTAAATTTAGAAATGATTTGGTTTTATTCATTTTTTTTTCAAATGCTAATTACAACTGGGAACTCGATGGTTGAAAATATTAAAAGAATTTATTCAAAGATAATTAAATTTTTATAGTTTTTTGTGATCTTAATTTTATTATTTTTTTCATTTCTCACGGTTTTAATCCCATTAAACAGTACTTGTAGTAATTTTAAATCTTTGACATTTTCAAAAATCAATAAAATACGAAATTATAAATTATCCTATTTGTTATTTGATAAGTCAAAATCAAACATATTTAAAGTTATCTTTGATTTATTTGTAGCATTCGTAATAAAATTAAAAAAACAATTTCCATTTTGATTACCATGAAAAGTTTCTTTAGAAATAACAAATATTCAATCTTTATTACCAAAAATTATTTTTATTGAATATTTTTTAGGAAGCAATTAAAAAAGTAAATATTATCTGAAGTTATTTATGCTGTGGTAAACATTTCAGTACAATGAAATTGTATTGGTTGTGCTACTATAAACAATTAATTCAGGGGTGCCAATAGTTGACCCGAGAAGGTGAATGAAAGCCGCTTACTATGCTTTTGTTGGACAATCTTTCGTGGAAGATGCGTTCTGGATGGATAATCATGGCATTTTTTATTTGAGAATATTTTTTGAAATATTTAATCTAGAATTTTTTTTTAAATCTATTTTAGATTAAGTATTTTAGAAAAAACAATTTATCTAAAAATATTTTGTGAATTACATTATCTAAAATTTATTAAAAGAAAATGACTTTTACCTTAGGGGTAATTTGAGATTTATGAATTTTATGTGGGTGTAGGAAGAAAAAAAAAAAGAAAGGTGTAGCATTTCATTTGAACGTGAGTCTTAAAATTCTTTAGTAGAAATTTTAAAAGCACCTATACTAGAGTATTTTTTTTCCACCATATCTAGTTTTAAACTTGTGTCTACCTATACAGCTATACACATGGGTGTTTGGTTGTATGTTGTGTTATGCTTATAAATATATATTATATTAAAAGAGATTTAGAAATTAAGAAAACAAATAATAAATGTTTTTAAATTTATAATTAAATTTTGAATAGAATTCTTGTAAAAAAAATATTTATAGGTTTAGAAAATATAAAAAATATTAACATATACAAAAATATAGAATATGTTTTCTAAAAGTACTGAAGATAGATTATGCATAAATATATATGGTACACTCCTAAAACTACAAATCAATGTATGAATAAAATAAATTAATATACATTTTTAGATTTGTCTAATTATAGTGTATTGATAAACTCATCTAATATGTATTACTAGACTCGTTTAATCATTATATGGACACACTCATTTAATATTTTTTTTTCTAGACTCGTTTAATTAGTGATTAGACAAACTCATCTAATTAGAGAATGAATAGAATTGTCTAATATGTGTATGGACAATCAAGTGTAATGTATTGTTATACTCGTATAATGTTTTTTTTCTAGTGATTCTAATCAATGTATGAAAAGACTCATTGATGTATATTTCTATAAGGCTTAATTGCTTACTTGATCCCTATGTTAACTGATTTTTTTCAGTTTAGTACCTAGCTTTAAAAGTGCATAGATTACATCCCAAAGTTGTAAAAATTGTATGAATCAAGTTTCTTCCCTTAAATTGGCATAAACGGAGTTAACTCTGATGTAGCTATCAAATCTGATTTTTTCTTCTCTCATTTGTTTTTTTTTTCTGTAACGCCCATCTTTTTCTTTCTATATTAATGATTTTCACAATGATAGGAAATCTCTTTTTCTTTTTGTTGTTATGAGAATTAATGTTTAATTATCTCATATTAATGTTGTCACTCACCAATCCTTTTCAAGTTTTCATACTAAACACATTTCTATGGTGTTGCATTCAGCTTTAATTTTATTAAAAATAATAAATAATTAATATTTTAAGTATTTATTATTTATGAATAATAAATGTTTGGTATTTTAATATTTTTTATACAAACTAAATGTAGGTATTATATTATTAGTACTGTAAAATAAATTTAATTAAAATTAAAATGTAATTTATATTATTAAATTAAATATAATAAAAATTATAATAATATAATAATAATACAATAATAATAATAATAATATAATATTAATGATAACAATAATTATAATAATAAAAATATAATAATAATATTAATAATAATAATAATAATTATTATTATTATCATTATTATTGTTATATAATTTTTATTATATTTAATTTAATAATATAAATTACATTATAAATTAATTTAATAATATAAATTACATTATAAATTAATTATAATGTAGACACATTTAAATGTAAATTTAATATGCATGTACCAAAGATGTAAAAGACCTTGTTGGTGATAATGTCTAAGACCCTTATAAACTTGGATTTTGTTAGATTGAAAGTTTCCAAACTGTAGAAAGAGAAAAGGAAAAAAAATGTCTTACAAGTTGAAAAAAAAACAGATGAGAGAGAAGAAAAAGATCATATCTTATAGAAACGTCAACGCGGAGTTAACTTCGTTTATGCTGAGGGACTTGATTCATACAACTTTTACAACTTTGGGATTTAATGTATGCACTTTTGAAACCGGATACTAAACTAAAAAAAGCCACTTAACATAGGGACCAAGTAAGCTATTAAGTCTTTCTATAATCATCTAATCAATGTATCGACAAACTTGTCAAAAATATATATTGTTAGACTCATGTAATCAGTATATGAACACACTCATACAATGTGTATTACCAGACTCGTTTAATTAGTGTATGTTCAGACTCATATAATTAGTGAATGGACAAATTTGTGTATTGTGTATTAATAAATTAGTCTAGTATGTATATAAACAAAATTGTCTAGTATATTATTAGACTCATCTAGTTAGTGTACAAATAGACTCATCTAGTGTCTACTACTAGACTCGTTTAATCAATGTATAGAGACTCATTTACTTTGTGAATAAATAGACCAATTTAAAGTGTATTAATAAACTTGTCTAATATGTGTATGAATAGACTTGTCTAATGAATATTGAGACTCGTTTTATCAATATATGGACAAACTATTCCAGTGTTTCTTGTTAGACTTGTCTAATCAATGCATAGACAAATTCGTTTAATGAGTATTCCTAAATTTGTTTAATCAATGTATATGATAATTCATATAACTTTTTTTTTGTGCTAAACTCATTTAATGATTATATGAACAAACTCATTTAATATTTTTTTATTATACTCTGTCTAATTAATGTGTTTCTAGACTAGTCTAATTAAGATATAAAATGACTCATCTTCTTTTTTTAATACTCGTTTTATTAGTGTATATATATACATCATTAAATTAGCATAATTTTTTTATTATATTTATTTAGTATATAAATAAACTCGTCTAATATATATATATATATATATATATATATATATATATATTAAACTTATCTTTTTTGTTTTTGTTATACTAGTATATATATTGCTAAACTTTAAACTAATCTAATCTAATATACATCATTAAACTAATATTTTTTTCTTACTAATTCATCTTTATTTTTTATATAAACAAACTCGTTTAATATTATTAAACTTATCTCATTTGTGTATTTCTTTTATTATATTAATCTAGTTTATTATATTAATCTAGTGTGTGTTAATGTGTTGCTAAACTTTATACTAATCAAGTATGATCTATTATGTGTTGCTAGTAGAATTTATCTATTAAATGTACTAATAAATGTACGTCTACTATATCTTATAGTCATCTAATATATAAATAGATTAATAATATATTTTAAGACAATTAATAAATATTAACAAAAATAATAATTTAATACAAAGATGATAATTAACAAAACTATTACAGTTGTTTATATGATCTTAAATATGTATTATTTTTTAAAATAAAATTATGCTAAATAAAAAAAAATTACATTTTATTTAATTAAATGATAAAGTAATTATAATTTTATAAAATTATAAATCATAGAATAAAAAATAATATAAACAAATTTAACCATTTATTCATTTAAAAAATCAACTAACATTTGAAATAAGTTTTAAAAGTACGTATAATGAATTAAAGTATATAATTTTAATTTATTATTCAAAAGAAATGTACATAAATACTTTATTTTAAAATAAATGATTAAAAACGTGAATTAGTTATTTAAGAATATTCACAGTAAAATAAAAATAAACAAATTAAATGATATAAAATGATTTTAAAAACCAAGTTTATTGTTTCCCAACATTATTGGTGAATATTGACGATACTACAACATTTCTCTTTGAGGGTCCAAATGCAAGTCGCATTCCATGGGTCCAAAGTTGCAACTCACGAACAAGTTCAAAAGCTTCTCCTCCATCTGCAGCTTCTCCTTCTCCGGTTTCTCTACTTGACCCTCCATTATATGCTGCAACGCTTGGCACTGGCATTTGGGGCTGTTCATGCCCCTCACTTCCTGGCAGCACCTTAGCATCTGATAGAATTCTTTCGCCTCGCTAAAGCCGTCGTTCGTTCTCACGCTCCTTAGAACATCATCATCAACCTTGGATCTTCGTCATAAGGTAGTTCTCACAGTACTCGAGTTCCGCCTTCTTGATCTGCTCGAGACAGCTCAGTCGCTCCTTCATCCCTTTGAAGGCGCAGCATGTGTGCCCTACGAAGACAGGAGCCACGATGAGGATGGTGCGTGTTTCATTCTCCTGGTTAGGTTTTGGTGAGGTGGCTCCAGTGTTTCATTCTCTGCTGCCACGCCACTTGCATGCATTTGGAATTAATATCAGTAATATAATAAAACTAATGCAATATATTTACACACTACATGATTTTTATAATTTTAGCGCACTCTATTTTTAATTTGTATTTTCCTAGATATTAAGCTATTTTTTAAAACTAAATCGCTACATTTATTTTTTATGTAAAAGTCACTCTTTACATGGCTATTATTACTTTCAGTTAACCTTTCAGAAAATTGTATTCTTGTCACTGTTTCCATAACCATTAGACACTCATTTGTCACACTTTTTAGTTCATTTATTACATATGAATAATTATTTTCTATTTAATACTGAAAATGATTTATCATAGAAAATAATTGTTATTTAAGAAAAACAATATTTTAACTTATATTTTATTGAATAATTAATTTATAGTGCATATTCTTAATTGATATTAGTATATAACAGCATAGTACTAACAAAATTTGAGAAAAAATAGTTAATTATTATGATCCTCGACAGTTTTTTCCCCCAAAACATTTTTGGATGAGGTTTTTTTCATAAATTAACATAAGCTAATTTGTGAAAGTATTAAATTACATTTTTAATCAATTTCTGTGAAAAGTAATGAACCTGTTTAATACTTAATCTGTCTATATTTACTGCATAATTTTCGTTTTCTTTATCTTTCGTATTGGTTTGTAAAATAAAATAAATATCAATTATGGTCTTTAGTAACTATTTTATTGAAAAATTATTATTGGGCCGACACTATTTTCATATTACATTAGACTAAGGTTTTTTTCTTCGTGCACCTGCGTAAGTTTTAACTCCACCTCTATAATTTATAAAATGAGAATTTATTTTTAGTAGACGTGACTTTTGAATTACTTTATAAATCTTCTAGGAAGTGTTTGAATTGGGTGATGATTTGAGAGGAAATGAGTGAATGAACCGGGGAAACTGAGAGAAAATTTTGATATTGTTTGAATTTAAGAATTTAAAAGGAGATGAAAGAAAATTTTACGAATATGATATGATAATATAATAAATTAAAAAATATTTTAATAGATAAAATTAGATAGCTACCATTTTTCACTTAAATATAAATGTGATATAAAATTAAATATAAAAAATAAAAATTATGTTAAAATAAAATTAAAATTATTACTTAAAATTATAAAAATATTATTATTATTAATCATTTTTATAAATTAGAAAATATTATTACTTTTATAAATGCAAAATTGATTCTCTCAAGCTCATACTTGATTATACTATATCAATGGAATCAATTTTGATTATGTTTTGAAAAGAACAATCTTATTTTTATGAGATCATTTTCGTCTTTTTGAATAACATGAATAGTCCATCATTTCATATTTTAACATATTACACGTATCAATTCATTTGTCTTCTCACCAATTTCAAATTCTCAAATTCGTACAAAACCATGAAAACAAATTTGAGAAGGGATGTAAAATTCATCCTCATACTTTTGTTGCATGAATGTGAACCATGGAAACCACAATTTTAAAACAAGTTTTGCTAACTTTTTGGAATAATATTTTCCAATAGGATTTTAATTTTGTAAAATTTAAAATATATTTTGGAATAAATATTTTTAATGATTTTTTTAATAAAATATATAATATTTTTTTAAGCGAACTTTCGAAATAACGATTTTCTTTCGTCATCCTACCTTAAAACTTACCGTGAAGATGAAAAATTAAGATGTAGTTGAAAATAATGACAAGAGTGGAGTATCCACGACATAAGTAAAGTAATGCGGCAAGAAGAATATTTATAATGATATTTTCACAACATTTTTTTGACAATATTTTAACTTCATTCACGTGTTATTCTCTGATTGGTCCATATTGGTATTTATGATTATTATTATTGATGGTAGAGTAATTTTGAACCAATCATAGAATAACATGTAAATAATGTTAAAATATTATCAAAAAAATATTGTCAAAGTATCATTATCCAATAAGAAAACCCCAAAACAAATACATATTTTTTCTTTTCTTTGGATAAACTTTTCACACCTCAATTTACTTTGTTCTACTTCTCTCCTAAATTCAACAAATATTTAAGTATGTATTCTTTCCTTCTGCAACCATTTTTATTTATTTATTATTTATCTTGGGTTATTTGAGTTCAAAGCTTTAGCTACCACTTTTTCATATTCCTCTTCTATACTTTTTTTCTTTAGTTATTTGAATCCATTCGAAAAATATAAGATAATAACTAAATGTGGAATGTTATTTTGAGCCTTTTGGCACATTAAAATATTACACAACATGAATGTATGTTTTCATATAATATTTGTTGGTGTGACATTTTTTTAATAATAACATAATTAAAGGTCTTTAAAATATTAGTTGATAACGTACTTTAGAAAAATAAATTGATAAATATACTAATAAGTTTTTTAAAGATGTTCTAAAAATTCAAAGATAAAGTAAAACCATATTCTATATTCTCTGCATTAAATAAAGTTAATTTTTATTACATATTACATATTACATATTCTGTTTTTATTAACCGTAATATGAACTTGTAATGATAAAACCACCGTCTAAAAAATGCAAAGACAGAAACGACATCGTTAAGCGTAGAAGAGAAAGGAAAGGAACGGCGTCGTTTCCAAGAGTCCCAAACAGAGTTCATAAATAAATTTCGCAAGAAACCAGATAGAAGAAGAAAGAAGGGAAACACAAAGCTCGATTCGCAGCAATGGAGGAGCTACTCGTAGCGGTACTCTCAATGTTTCTCGTCGTAGCGTTGATCCCACTCTACCTATGGAAACGCCGTCAGGATTCTCAGCCTCCACCTCACCACGACGAACCTCCCCAGGTTTGCACCTTCTTTCAACTCCATCACTCTTCCTCATTTCGCTACCATAACCCTAATCGCTTCGCTTTTAAATTCATAACCGGATTTTTTTATCATTGATAATCAATCGACAGGCTCCGCGGAGAGAAACCGTTGTGCGCACCACCGCCACTCGTCGTATGCGTCGCCGGCCTGCTGCGTCTGGAGCTAGTACGTCGGCAGATCCGCCTGCGACGGTAGAAGGTTTCTCGTCTTCCTCTTTTATTGCTCTTTTTTAGTTTAATTTGTTGTGTCTATGTAAAAGGCAATGATGTCTTGGTGAATGAAAATGTGAATCAGAGATGTCACTTCTTCATAAATCCGAGATAAGTTGTTTTATGCTAAGAGAATGTTTGGATAAACTTTGAAGCAAAAAACAAAAATAAATTTATCTTTTAAGAAATTAATATAAAAGAGTTTTCATGAGCTTATGCAAAGCAAAATTTAAGTTAGGGAGGAGTTCGTTCCATATTTTTCTTCGTATTTTCTCGTCTTTATATGAGTGCTCGTAAAGAAATTTGTTCAAAATGAACACAAGGACGGTTGATGGATGTGAAATCATTGAAATCTGGTGATCTCTGTAGGTTTATGTTTTGCTATCTTGTTAGATCCATCAGTGTTATGTATTGTTAGTGTTTAGCTTAGAATGAGATATAGAGATAATTTTACCTGTGGAGTCAACTGTTTGACTTCTGATTTGCGTAGATAAATTTCTCAATAATTATAGGGAAGAAAAAGTAAATTAAATTAAACTTTTCTCATAAATTAAAATTAGATTGTTGACAGTTTTTTTTTTTAGCTTACAAAATCTGATCTTTACGTACATATAAGCTAAAATAATTTAAACTTACGCGAGAAACTTGTTCGTTTCCATTTTTATTTTCTTCTCTTATAAGTGCATACTGAGAAGTTCATATGGAAGTACGATTGAACTGGTTGGTGGATGGAAGTATGCATGGAAATGGCTTCTTGAAACTGGGTTGCCATTTTGAGTTATGAACTCTGTTTACGTGTAAACAGAATCTGCTGGTGAGAGTGACGATGAAGCTGGTGGAGGGTATTATGAGGCCAAAGCATCAAAGAAAAAGGAAACCAAAAGGCAAGAGAGGGAAGCACGGCGTCAGGTATTTTTGTTTTGTTTTAGAAACTGGTACAATTAACTTTAGGGTAATTATATATGGACACCTAAAATCACAAACACTCCATTAACACCTATTATCTCTCTCCCAATCACGTCATCTATCATACCTACACTTCTCTCTCTATCTCTTTCTAGGTGTCAAATGGCATGGTGATGTTCGTCTATATTCCATCTTTTTTTACTTGCGTATATTTTTTGCTGGATTCTTGCTTTTTGCACCATAGCTTGTAGCCTTCTATACTAATTTACAAATGGACTATAACTTATGTTTGAATTTGATTTACCCAAAGGGGTGGTTTCTTGAAATGAAAGATGATATCTGTATTTGAAGGTTTTTTGTAAAGGACACCTGACTTAATCCATTTAATAATATTATTATTAAAACTGTCCATTTTCTCTACACATTTTGCTGTCTTCTGAGAAGAGATTGCTTCCTACCTAAATGTGATTACTGTAATTTTATTAAAAAGCATGGTTATTTTGTTTTGACCTCTGTTGTTTTTCCCATGCAGTGTGCATGGCTACTGTCTCTAGTTTTTATTTAGTTCTAAAACTAATACTTAAACTGTTGAGTGTTGGATTCAAGGGTTTGTAGAATACAGGAGAGAATTTGTACTCAGATAGGGGTGTTGAGTGTTTAATTCAAGACAGCTCGTCTTCCCCGCATATCCTGGGCATTGTTATGTATTTTTGAATTTCTATGCATGTTTCACTTTTTTGAAGGATTTATCTATTTTTTGTTAAAATTTAAATAGTTGTATTTTGATCTTCTTGGAAGGCTGATGAAGCTGCACGAGAGTCAAAGCAGGCAAAACAAGATCGTTATTCAGAAATGAGGAGGTTGAAGGATGAGGAGCGTGAGGCACAGGAGCGTATGTTGGTGAATTCATTACCTTATTCTGCTTGATTTTAGTATAGACTTTCTTATGGTTTATTAAGTTGCAAAGCACATGCTTTTGTCATGGTTCATATAGGAAGAGGAAGCCAAAGCTCAGAAAGCTAAGGAGGAGGAGGCTGCTGCATTGGAGTTTGAAAAGTGGAAAGGTGAATTTTCAGTTGATGAGGAAGGTACCCTTGAAGAAGCGCAGGATAGCGCTGAAGACTTGCTAGCCAATTTTGTTGAATATATAAAGGTTATTCTCCGTTGATTTCCTTGATTTCCCTTTACTAAATTTTTCATACTTTATTCGTGGAAAAAATAAAAATTAATAGCAATAATTTTAGGAATATAATTGTCATCTTTGAAGAGGTTTTATAGCCATACTAATTTAGACTTAATTGTGTAATCGTTCAGAAGCACAAATGTGTTCCCTTAGAAGAACTTGCTGCAGAATTTAAATTGCGAACACAGGTATTCTTTCGTATTTTATTCCTTTATTTTAGTCAGCTTCTCTACACAGGCTGATCCCATGTCCGTATTTCTACTATTTCATGTGAGTGTGGCTATTACTACACTACTACACAATTATTAGTATTTTACTATTATATAAACCACCAACAATTTCCCGCTCCCAAAAAATAATAGGATGAAAGTATAGTTGGGATAAATGACTAAATTTACCTTGAGGTTACTTATTTATTTATTTGTTTATTTATTTTTATTTTTATATATTTTGTATTGGTAAGGAAGCTAGCTAAAACCCTGTGTTTAAGATAGATGATGCTACTCCAATCTTATATGATAGAAAAATAAGAGTTCTGGAGTGGAGAGATGGAGGAAGGGAAAGTGGAGATGTAAGGTAGAGTGAACAGTGCATTCTACTAATTACTAAATGGTGTTTGTTATTCGTCATCTTCTTGTGAAGATGTGAATTAATGTTGCTACCTTTGTTAGCGGCTATGAAAATATATTCCCTGGTATCTTTTTTTCCAGGGAATGTCTCTCGGAAATAATAACTACTTATTTCCATTACATTCTTCTTTCTCTCTCTCTCTCTCTCTCTCTCTCTCTCTTTTAATTATTAAAAACCAACCAAACATTTTAACAGAAATATCATTGCTGGGCATAATATTCTAAAGAATATGTTTCCTAGGAATACAAAATTATACCGTGAAACAAAGGCCCCTAAGAAGGGAGAAATACATGAGTGATCATATATTTCTATTAATCTAGGATGTTAATGTTGCATAATCCTATTAGTTTTCTTTTGCCTTAGAGCTCAATTACAATTTACAATTAGCATCACTGCGCAGTGAGAGAAGATTGTTGGATCCTAGTTTTCTTCGTTCTCTGTTCTTTATTACAAGCAGGGTTGTATATGAACCCATTTTCGTGAGATTTTCTGTTCTTTCTAGTTTGATCATACAACCTACAGCTGCTGATTTGAGAACATGAAACCCCTAAATTCCCTGTCTCTCAACCAATAAGAATTACCTGACCACTAAAAATAACATCCAAAATGACAGCGGGTCAAACAAAACATCCTACTATTATTTGCAACTAAAATCCAGAAAAACTAAAGAAACAGACTTCCAAAAGAATATAAAGTTCAACTGAAACTAAGTAAAGAACGAAAGATCGAGTTCCAATAGAATATAAAATGCTAAACGTAAAGCAAAGATATCAAAACACAAATAATCATCTAATCATCGTCAAGGCCTCCATTCAACGGTTGCATCTCCTGATCCCTCTCCTCATCTCCATATGATGTATTTCCTCCAAGAAATATTGTAGTTAATGTAAAAATACAAGTAATTTTTATTACTTTCATTAAAAACGTGTTGGATAACAGGAACATCTCATCAATGGTTGTGACCGAGACAATCCCTTGGTTGCTCTAGGTGATGATGTGGAAGCCATCGAGGAACATGATGACTTTATTATCCAACACATTTTGAGTGAGCGCATAAAATCACTCGTTTTATATTAATTGCAATATTAATTTTATATCAATCATAAAACATCACATTTCTCAACACATGACGACAAATAATAAAGACCACAAAGCAAAATAATAGTCATCTTAAACGTTCTTAAACGTAAAGCAAAGATAGCAAAACAAAAATAATAATCATCGTCAAGGGCTCCAGGCCTCCATTCGACGGTTGCATCTCCTGACCCTCCTCCTCATCTCCATATGGTGTATATCCTCCAAGCAATATTGCAGTTAATGTAGAAAAAATAAGTAATTTTTATTGTTTTCATTAAAATGTGTTGGACAACAGGAATGTCTCTTGTGACAGAGACAATCCCTTGGTTGCTCTAGGTGATGATGTGGAAGCCATCCAGGAGCATAATGACTTTGTTAACCAACACATTCAGTGAGAGCATAAAATCACTCGTTTTATATTAATCGTAATATTATATTAATCATAAAACATCACATTTCTTAACACATGACAACAAATAAGTAAGACTACGAGGCAAAATAATGCTCATGTTACCTACATATTGGAAAGCTAAACAGCAGGGGCTCAATTAAGAAAAATTTCAAAATTGAGTAGTCAATTGACCAAGAAAATTTATCAAGAAAATTTATCAGGGACTCAATTGAACTCAATTGTAAATACCTAAATTTATGAGCGGAGGAAGATCACAAAACAAAGTCCCTCATCAAGAGCAACATCTCTCAACATGCAATACAAAGGCCTAAGCCCCTATAGTGTTTGTTCTCTCTCAAACACATTCAATACCAATTACTCATGAAAACCAACTTAACCTCATAAAACCAACTTGCAAGATGGTGTTTCTATCCACTTATATCTTATAATCTAACCATATCTCTACAATGTAAGATTTCTAACACACCCTCATGTCATGGATGATCTTATAATGATTTGATAGCATGAGACATGATAACTTAACAAACCTTACTAGGATAAACTCTTATACTATATTAAAAAGTGGACTAAATCTCACTTAACTTCACAGTACTAACTTGTAAGCTGAGGTTTAAATCTGCTTATATACTATAACTTGGTCATATCTCTCGATAATGTGATATTTGACACTATATGTGGAACACCTGATAACTGTTGCAAATCCAGCATTGTCCAAATGACTATCTTGACACACAAAAAAATGATAATTCAGATACATTGCTTCCTAAATTACTGTCTCAAGGCCCATCACAAACTGTCGTATCAGTAACCTTGTTATTTATACTAATTCTGGAACACAGTAATTTGGGTGCACTACAAGTAACAAACAATCAAAATGTGCCACTCCCCTTTGAGTACAAATTCGTTTCATTATCAAATATTTTACATTACAAACCACTCCCTTTTGGATGAAGGTCCGTAAAATATTTCTTGTTCCCATTTCCTGGACAAGAGATACGGGCCTTTAAGTTGAATTATAGTTCTAGTTGGCACTTTAGCTTTTTGTAATTTACTCTCTCTACACTTTTATGGGTATTAGGCCAAGTGGTGATAGTTTCTAAGTAATGAAGCCCTATATTGTACTTTCTTTTTTTAAGGATGAAGATTGTTATAGTTCGTACTGTCTGAGTGGTATTTTTTTCATTCACTGGCCTTTTATTTTTTTTGTACCAATGCAGGAATGTATCAATCGTATCACATCCCTGGAAAGCATGGGTAAGGACCTTGCTATTTAAATTGTCTTCCATCATAACAAGTATCTATTATCTTTCCCATTTTTATTACTTAGATTTTTGTCTTTACATCACCTACACCCCCACTGGAATTCATATATATAGCCAATTTCCCATTTTCTATGGTAATTCATTGGCAAGGTTCAATGTGGAGGAAATATTATACTCAATGCGGATTCCTTATGTATATTTTAATTTATACCCCATTTTCGCGAGTAACAGGTTGTCCATACTCATTAGTTGTCCTTATATTAAAACCTTCCTACAAAGAGTGACCAACTTTTTATTATTATTGTCAAATACCAAAGGATAACGTGCCCTTTTCTTAGCATTGCTACTCAATCTAGTTATTCTTTTTGTGGGTTGTTGAACGAACAGTATGTTTTTTCTTTGTGCAATCAAGGTACGTGCATTTTATTGTGTCATAGTGTTTGAGTTATCTGATAAAGTCACGAGGAAGGTTTGTTAAATAAGAAGAGAGATTCACATTAATTTGTGTTTTCCAACTAGTTTCAAGTTTCAACCAATAATTTAGAGTATTGGAATATCGTGTAAGAGGATGTGTTATATATCTTTTGAACATTGTCTTTACATGATTCCCTCTGTAGGCATTTGTATAGGAGGATTAAGTTTGTTTCGTGTTTTTCCAAAAGATAACTTTTAAGTAGCATTTGATAAAAGGCCAGATTCTAATTATTTCAAGAAGCTAGTTTTAGTCTCATTTTGAAAAAAAAAAAACTGTAATTATGACTATTGTTTTGAAATAAAGTGTGTTTTTTATATAATTCTTATCCAAACAAAATATAAATTTTGGCTCTTTATAAAATTTCCCAAAAAACTCTTTTTATTACACTCGAATTACTTTTTTCAAGAGATTAAACAAATGGGCCTTAAATTGTGTTCTTCCCCACCTCCTTCCCCACCATTAATAAGTATTCTGTTGTTGTCTCCGTTTTTTTTACTGGTTACAGCTTTGATAAAATTAAAATTATTATACGTTCAAATGTTATTGCCCTTTTTAAGGTTATGATACCTTACACACTGCCTTTCAGCTGCCAAGGTGAATGGGATATAATGAGTTATTTTTGTGCATCAGGTCGGCTTTCAGGTGTTATGGATGACAGAGGGAAATTTATTTACATCTCCCAAGAAGAGATGAAAGCGGTTGCTGATTATATTAAGCGGCAAGGGAGGGTCAGCATTTCCCACTTAGCAAGTAAATCAAACCAGTTCATTGATTTAGAGCCTAAAGTTCAGTACACTGACGACATTAATATTGGGGAGGAGATAACTGTCAACTGAGGTATTTTTTTACTTAACGAGTGTGGGGAAACTGGTTATGTACATAAGAAAAAAGCAGCAATGATCCGGTTAGCCTAGGGTTTGATTACATGACTTTGAACAGCTTTAGTATAACGGCAATTTCAGAGCTTTAGTAAACCATATAATATAGAAAGGTCGTATTTCAAGAGGCAGATCTACGTGTCTGAAGATGAAATTCTCCCCAACTTTGGAAATTATATTACATTTTGTTTGACTTTGTAACAATTTTAGCATTACCTGCAGACTCAACACTAGGATTTGTCTTCTTTCATCCTATTTTTATTCCTATTTAATTACTAATATTTAATTAATATTCAATTACTAAAAAAAACATCACATTCAATATGAAGAAAATATCTATAATTCAAAGAAATATATATAAAATGTTATTAAAGTTATTCTACATATAACTAATATTAATTATACATATAAACAAGGTTTTATATCACTAATAGGAATTGTTACACCGTTACAAAAATATAATTCTATTTTTCAAAAACTGAAATAGACAATAAAACAAATAGTTCAACTTTAAGTTTCAGTATTACTTTTATCTTGCATTGGATCTATCATAACATCCTTATTTAATAACATCGTTAAGGTGATTTTTGTAAATAAGAGACAAACTTACAAATAAAGAAAAGGTAATTTAATGTATCAAAATATTTGATTTAAAATATTCACAATTTACTAATTTATCAACAACGAATATTAAACATATCACATATATATCACATATACATACGTTCGTAATATTAAACTTAATTATTTAGATATTTGACACAAGTTTCAATATAGGCGATATTTATATTCTACAAGTCATAAAAGAGTTTTACATACAAAATTAGTATCCATCGGTTTAGGACCAATTATTCAATGGCTAACACCTATTGTCACTATTACTACATAACTTATTTTATTCTATTTAAACATGAATAGTTATTAGAGTTGAGAATACTTCTTTTTTACTTTCCATATGTTAATGCATACATTAAGCTTTACCACATCACATAATTTCTCTTTGAAATTCTCTCAACATCTTAAATCATTTTCTTCATTAATATAAATAATATTATACATCTTAAAATACCTAAACACCATAATCAATCTTGAGCAAGTTAGAATATTTAGAAAAAGTCATAAAATGCACACTGATGCTCAAAACTAGCGCTTAAAACTAATGTTCAGTGTCAGGCCTTTTCAAAGGGTGGTGCTCAGCGACATGTCCGCCGTTCAACCCCATTCCTTTCACAAAAAGTCGCACTCAACAACACAAATCTTTCGCGAAAATAAGTTAGTTTATTTCAAACCTACAGTAAAAAGTGGCACATCAATACCGCTCAATACCATATTAGAAAATGATTAACTCAATTCTTGATTTAGGGAACTAGGGACCTGTTTAGATAACATAATTGGCATTCCTAACTTAATGTTTGGTTCCAAAACAATTTTCAATCTCAAAATGAATGTCAACGTGCTCAAATAGTTATATCTCCAGTTCTTCAACTTAAAACTAATTCAAACAATGTCAAACAACACACGAACAATGCAACACATTCAAATTACTCAGCAATTCAACCACAAATATCATAATCAATCAATCTCACACAAATCAAATATCCAATTTCATAGTCTCTAAACATAAAAACTTCTAAAACAAGATAGTTAGCTCCCTTTACATGATAGATGACTAAACAACTTTAGAGGTTCTAAAACAACTAAAAAAGCATAGGAAACTCTATATATTCCCACGAACAATAGAAACATGATTATGACACACTATTATGACTACTAATCAGTAGATAGTCTTATAGAATACTTAAATATCACATGCAACCCCAAATACTCCACATGCAAAAGAAGACAAAACACACTAAAGAGAAGAGTAGAAAACCAACTTACTCTATTTTTGAGAAACTAATCGGATAGAATTGAAAATCTCTCCACAAGAGTTATTCTAGAATTCTCTGATCTTCAAACAAATGAACATGTTGTTAGAAGGTTTAGAGAAAAGGGAAAGCTCTAGAGTAAAGGTTTTTTAAAGAGATTATGTGACTTAGGATAATAAAACTTGTTTATAAGAATTCTATTTATATTTTAAACTTTTATTTCTAAAAGAACTTAGTCTCATCATTATAAATACTTTATCAATTTTAAAACACAATTTTCTAGGCTTTTACATTCTCTTCAACAACAAAAACTTTTTACCTCAAAAATTGGACTTAGTAGAGAACAAATGTTGGTATGACTTTCTCATATCCTCTCTATCCCCCACGTAAAGTCCTCTTATCCTAAACAGCTTTAACTAGACTGATAGTCTTTCTTCTAAGTTGCTTCGTCTGACAATCCTTTATTCCAATAGGTCGCACCTCTATTAAGAGATCTTCTCTAACTTGAACATCCTCCACTTCAAGCACATGGGAAAGATCAAACACATACTTCCTTAGTTGTGAGATATGAAACACTGAATGAAGATTGGCCAGCTCAGGTGGCATGACAATCTCATAAGCCACTGGTACAATTCATCTCAAAATTTGATATGGACCAATAAACCTAGGATAAATCTTTCTTGAACGACTAGCCCTTCCCACAGCAGTGGTTGAAGTTACCCGTAATAAAACACGACCCCGAAATGCAAACTCCAACGGTCTTTCCCTTTGATCAAGGTAAGACTTCTGCTTACTTTGTCCTTTGATCAAGGTAAGAATTTTGCTTACTTTGTGAGGCCTTCATCTTCTCTTGTATAAACTTCACCTTCTTTATGGTTTATTGCAACAACTCAAGTTCTACGAACACAACTTTGACATCATGGTACCAGCACAAAGGAGTTCTATAACATCCCATAAGGTGTCATACCTATTATTAGTACAAAAACACCGTATAACGTCGGTATTTTTTGCCCTTTCACATCGAATTCAAGGCCAACGTCATATTAAGAGACGTTAAATTGACGTCGAGTTTAAAAAATTCAACGCTACATTAATTAACGTTGAATTTTGTCAATATACGACGTTAACAAATTTTTTTGTGTTTTTAATTAATTGTGATCATTTTTTACAATTCTACGAAGACCTGAAAAACAGAAAAACAACAAATTTCAGTTTTTGATATTTTATAAAGTATAAACTATGAACGTGCAGTATAGTATAAAAAACAAACAACAAACAAGTTCAACCAAACAACAACAACAAACAAGTTCAATCAAACAACAACAACAAACAAGTTTAACAAATAAGTTCTTCAAAACGAAAATGAAAACTAACCTTCAAAAGGTGGATTCGTCGAAATAAAGTGTTGTCACTTGTGAGAGAGAAAGCAGAATGTGCCTATGAAGGATAAGAAACGAAAATAATTGATCAAAACAAACAAAAATCATACTTAAAGTAGTTAATTAACATGCATTTGTATCAAATGAAAGAAAGATTACATGTGATGGCTGTCAAACTTCATTCGAGAAAAGTTTGAGCAGAGAAAAGGGTCTCGCGCGCTAAGATAAAGGGAATGAATTTTCAATCTCCCGCTCAAATTTTTATTGAATTCACTAACCTTTTAACATCTAACGTTAGGGCATTCGACGTTTTATAACCTTTTGACGTATAATTCTAAGGCATTCGACGTCATATGTAAATATATTTTCACCTTTGGGCCAAACTTTTTTGCAAAATTTACCCAATAGGATGTTGGACTTCTAAATATTCGACGTCTTAAATTGACGTCGAATTATCGTTCTAAACGAAGTCTAATAAATGCATTTATTTACAAAAATGTCATTGACATTGGCTATTCACTGGTTGGACGTTGAACGCGTGACATTATACGTTGTTTTTGTGCTAGTGTATACTCGCCTAAAAGTTGTTGTTATAGGTGAACTCCATTAAAGGTAGCACTTCATCCTAACTCGCCAGATGATAAAAAACACAGGTCCTTAACAACTTTTTCAAAGATTGAATTATCCTCTCTAATTGACCATCTCTTTGAGGATGATAGCCATAACTCATCCTCTACCTGCTACCCATAGCTTCTACTAGAGTTTACTAAAACCTAAAGTGAATTGTAGATTTCTATCTGACACAATACTCAATGACGCATCGTGTAACCTCACTATCTCCTTTATGTACAACTGTGTTAGTTTCACCATAGACATCCTCTGATTCATTGTCAAGAAATGAACACTCTTCATCAACCAGTCCACCATGACCTAGATAACATCATGACCTCTCACCGTTTATAGCATATGAGTCACAAAATCCATATAAATGTTATTCTGGAAAGAGAGCTTCTTTTGATAAGAGATTTTCTTTGCACTATTGTTGTATCTAGAGTGTGCATGTTGTGTGGTGATGGGATAAGCTCCTCCAAGATATATGACTCAAACCAAGGAGAAACTCCTAAATGAATGGTGGTTTGCAGAAGCTTGATGGCGGTAGAAATATGGTGTGCATGTGGTTGTTTTGATGTGATAAAATGATAACCTCTTCCAAACTATATGACTCGAGCAAGGGGGAAAGACTATGATGGTGTTTAGGTGCTCTCAAGAGAGGTTAGTCAACTCTTAAAAGTGGCTAGAGGAAACCTAAAATGAGTGTTCTAACCTTGGTGACCTAAGTTGATTAATATGACACAAATTTGGCACATAACATCACTCCATTCAAAGGTGACTTTTACATGGGAAGACACATTTATTTATAGCCTAAGGTAACCCTAGAGGCAAACTTGTCAATTTGGTTCCCTTCATATAATTTGGTCCTGACCCACATGGGTTAGGGACAAAAAAACTTACTTGGCCAAAAATGCCCTCATTGAGAAAGCTCACGAGGCCAAAATATCCACAAAAGCTTTGTGAGCTAAAACCAACCCATGAGTCTCTTTTTTAGAAAAAAATATTCATTTTGAATATAAGAAAAAAATGTAATTAACTTCTGATATGTCAAAGAGCTATATATATATAAACATTTTAATCAGACTAACATAGATTTTATAAGAGATTTCAATAAACATGGTTGCTTCTTTATATAGGAAAATTACACAACAAAATAGAACTTTGAAATTCTTGACAAGCTAAATATATTTAATTTTTCTTGACTAGATAAACATATTTTTAAAGTATATGTGATAGTCATTTAATATATTTTTTTGTGTGAAAAATTCATCTAGATCTGAATCAAAACTAAATAAGACATCTCAATTTGAAAGTTTAAAATAATAAATTATTGAATACTAAGTTTATGGATTTTTTTATTATATGTTATTTTTTTTAATGTATGACTTAAACTTACACTTAAATTCTATTAATTATTTATTTCTCTTTAATAATCAATATATATATATATATATATATATATATATATATATATATATATATATATCATAAATATATATTTTAGTAATTATAAAAAAAATTGGCATGAATTTCCTTAGAATATCCAATATTCTCACATTTTTTCTATACTTCGTGTTTCTTCTACCGTGTTTGAGATTTTATTACAATGTACTACATATTGTTTTATTAAATTGTATAATTTTTTCTTTTGAGAAATCGATAAAAGTAATAAATAGATTATAATAAAAAATTGTATTAAATTATATATTATATATTTTATTTAATAATATAATAATAAGTATGATATAAAAATATTGATTTAAATATAATAAAATTACAACATATTAAACTATCTAATAAGATATATAATATTATATGTGTACTGATCTTTTTTCTAAGAACTAATTAAAGTATATGGTCAAACCCATTTAAATCTTGACCTTAAGTCACATGAGAGGAGATTTTGGGGTGTAAGACTTTTTTTGCCTCCACTTGACAGGACTCCTTAAAGAAGGCTTTTTCAAAGACAGGTTAAGACTATCCATGAGTCATAGGTCAAGTTAACAATTCTACTTAAAGGTGTCTCACAAAATAAGAAGAAAAACCATAATTCTGCAAACTTGGAGACTAAGAAAAAATCTTCTCCATTAAGAAGACAACATATGGCCACTAATTCGGAGCCCATGTGGGCTACAAGAAATGCATATTGGACCTATGGAGGCTTATGCACTTGAAATTTTACTCATTTCTAATTTTTTTTCGTGCAAGCTTGTAGGTCTGTCCATACAAGCAATCACATTTTGTCTATTTAAGGAGACACTATTACAAATTTTAGTATCATTAGTGGTTACAATTCCTTTAAGTTGAATTTAGTATACAAATAAATAAATGCATGAAAAATTAGACTATTTTTGCCACATAAAATTCATTTAGTTAAGTTTTATAAGTATTATAAAAATTAATAGGTTTTCTTATACCAACCCAATAGCGTATGTAACCATATGCCCAACAAATAACATATATGGTTAGGATAGACTCTAACCTAACTCTAATACCATATTAAGAAGTTAATTTTAAGTCTAACTCAACTCCACAAAATCGGTTTGTAAAGTGAGATTTGCACCCATTTATATACTTTAAATTGACCTATCTCTCTAGTTGATGTGAGACTTCCAACATTTACTATAAATTTAATTATACTTTATATTATATTTTAAAATTTCCTTTTAAATTATCAAAACTTTTCTTGAAGCAGAGGAATTGTCTAATAATTAGTTTTAACAAGAAAACCTCATTTACTATTTTATTCTAAACTCGTTTTCTTGCGTTGTAAATTTATTGATACACATTTTCTCTCAATTAAAATGAAAGATATGTTATCACTAAAATTATTTTGATTGAATATATTTTATTGTAACAAAAAATATATAGGGTACGATGTTAAAGAAAAATGACACTAAAAATAAATTGAAATATTATATAGAGATTTTAGAAGATCAATGACAGACACATATAGGTAACCAGGGTATACGTGTATAAGGAGAAGGAAGCACTGCTAACTAACGAGTGCTTCAGAATTAGGATGTGAGAACAAATTTGTGAACCCTAATTCCTTCGTTTCCCTTTTTCATGGCGTCCCAAGGCAAGAGAGGCGGAGTGTCGCTTCCTGACAGGTCCAGCGATTCCAGCTCCGTACTCGCCAAGATCTCGCGCTCCTCCATCGTCGTCCAGGGCAAGGAGGCCCGCTTTCAATAATTTTACCTTTCTAGATTTTGATAAAAAGAAACGCTTTCTGTAAGAATTTTTTGTGTAGGATTGATATTGTCATTAGTTGTTCCAATTGTAATTTACCTGCTGTTTCTAGTAGAATGATTATGTGTAATATACTCAATGTAACAGTAATACGAAACAGAGGAAGGCACAAAACTTGGGAATTAGAAGTGTATATTCCAGAATTTATTTTTTTTTCCTGTGAGTTCGAATGGTATCACAGAGAATTAACAAAAGCTGCAATACCAAAGTTGGTCTCAACAATGAAGGAATACGTCCTAGAGAGAGAAGAAGAATTTCCAATCATTGCCTCCCCTCCAGTGCTAACTAATTCCCTTTTTTGTACCCATTCTTTCTCCACAGAAAATCCCTCAACCTTGTATTTTCCTTTTTCTCTCTCACGTGCCTTTGTCTGCCACTCTCTTCTGCTATCGGTGCCATGTGGCTTGATTTCCCAACTGACTCATCCTTAGCCTCCATTTCCCCTGCCCATTCTACCCCTGCAGTGGCCCTTTTATTCTCACTCGTTACAATACCCTTCCCATCAACACTAACCTTGTCCTCAAGGTTAAAGTTAAAGTCAGGGTAGGCTTTGATAAACTCTTTAAGGTCTTCCCATGTGGCCTCTGTTTCAGATAACCCAGCCAGTGAACTAAGACTTGGGAAATGTTGTTGGACCTGCGAATTATGTTACGTTTCTGAAGGATAGCTTGAGGCATCAACAAGGGACCCTCGGGCAGTGTAGTCGATGGGAGTGGAACATAAACAATGTCATGGGGACCCTTACATTCTTTCAACTGAGATATGTGGAAGATGGGATGGATTTTAGCAGTTTCAGGCAATAAAAGTTTATAGGCCACTGAGCATATGCGATCGATGATTGGAAATGGGCCAAAATATCTCAGTCCTAGTTTCTGGTTTTTTCGTAAGGTAATGGAGTGTTGTCTATAAGGTTGGAGTTTGACCAAAACCAAATCACCAACCTTCAGCTCTTTATGCATGCGTCTGTTATCAGCATATTTCTTCATTTTTTCCTGGGCTTTAAGAAGTTGCCTCTTCAATTGAGTCAAAGCCCTGTCCCGTTCCCCTAAGAGCTCCTGGACGGATGGAGGGTCTTTAGGATCCATGGTGTATTTAATTATGGCCGGGGGATCTCTTCCATACACCACCTTAAATGGTGTTGTTTGTAGACTGTTGTGGAATGCTGAGTTGTACCAGAACTCTGCCCATGGTAATAGTCTGGTCCATGTCTTAGGATTATCAAAAGCAAAGCACCTAAGATACATCTCTATACCTTGAGCATGACTTGGATTGACTGAGACATTGGAGATATTGGACTCAACCACTAGAAAAGGAAGGACCTGTTGGAGGATATGAACATCTTGAACAGATGGAGAGAAGAAAGGTGTTTGTTCAAAGAATGTAACATTGGCAGACATGTAGTACTTCTTGGTTTCAGGGGAGTAACACCGGTACCCTTTTTGAAGCCGAGAATAGCCTAAAAAGACACATTTGATCGCACGAGTGGAGAGCTTGTCTAGCCCCGGAGACATGTCGTGAACAAAACAGACACAACCAAAAACTCGAGGAGGGGTGTGAAAGAGAGTATCATTGGGAAAGAGAATGGAGAAAGGGACTTTATTATTGAGAAAGGAGGAAGACATCCTATTAATAAGAAAACATGCAGTTAAGATGACATCCCCCAGTGATGAACAGGAATATGGGCACCAAGCAAAAGGGTACGAGGAGTTTCAACCAAGTGTCTATTTTTTCTTTCGGCTATACCATTTTGCTGGGGTGTATGAGGACAAGTGGACTGATGCAAAATACCATGGGAGCTAAGGATTGCAGAAAAAATGGAGGAGAAATACTCTTTAGCATTATCACTTCTTAAGATTTTAATTACTTGACCAAATTGGTTCTTGATTTCATTCAAAAAGGATGTGAAGATGGGTAACAATTCAGAGCGATCTTTCATTAGATAAACCTAAGTACATCTAGAATACTCATCAATAAATGTAACAAAATACCTAAAACCAAAAGAAGAGATGCGACTAGGTCCCCAGACATCAGAATGAATAATAGAAAAACTAGAATTACACATTGATTGAGACCTTTTAGGAAAGATAGATCTAACATGTTTTCCTAGTTGACAAGACTCACATTCTAAAGTCTGAAGACCACTAAGTTTAGGACACATCTTTTTTAACTTTGACAAGTGAGGATGGCCAAATCGGTCATGTAACACTTTAGGGGGAAGATCTGCAACACAGGATACACGTGGACGAGATCCAAAATGGTATAAACCTCCAGCTTCATATCCTTCTCCAATCTGTCTCCCCGAGCCACGCTCATGTATAACAAAAGATTTTAAATCAAAAGTTATTGAATAATGTAACATTTTGGTTAACTGACTTAAGGAAAGTAAATTGAAGTGATAACTAGGGAAAAAAAGAACATATTTCAGAGTGAGAGAGGGAGACAGGGAGACTTGTCCGACTCCCTTTGAACAAGTTTTAGAGCCATTTGCAAGGGTAATGAAATGGGGTTTTTCTTGGAGGGAAAGGTTTGATAACAATGAGGTATTACCAGAGATGTGATCAGAAGCACCCAAGTCAATTACCCATGAATTTTGACCTTCCATGGATTGAGAAATGCAAGCTGTGGATGTACTTGGGGATTGAGATGATTGGGCCAAGCTGTTAGACTTTAATCGCAGATACTCTTGATACTCTTCCTTAGTGAACTTGGAGTCGGAAATGGGAGTTTCAGCCTTAGAGATATTGGCAGTTTTTGAAGGAAAACCACACAAGGAGTAGCAATTTTCTTGAGTGTGACCCACCCTCTTACAGTAAGTGCACTGTGGACGTCCCTGACCTCCACGTCCTCCTCTTCCTCGCGTGGCAACCATGACAGATGGTTCCATTGTTTCATGAGCTTCTCGAGATTGAGGCACTGGAACACAAAGAAGACGTGTGGTCAAGGCTTCCAAGGAAGGGACCTCATGACTTGTCAGAAGTTGATCTCTGATATGATTCAAATCTGGATGTAAAGCACGGAGGATCATCACCATATAATACTTGTCAAGCTTCTTCTTGATGTCTTCCAAAGATTCCACTTCCAAGAACATTCTCAACTCTTCCACAACTGCTTGGGCTTCAGTCATGAAGGAGACCATATCATGGTCTGTCATTTTGAGACATGCAAGTTTGTTTGCTGTATCATAAAGACGTTGAATATCATTAGCATAAATGCTTTGAGCTTTCTTCCAAAAAGAGTGACATGTTTTGAAGGCTCTAAGAGATATCAAAAGTCGGGGTTCCACAGATTGCCACAATAGGGCACACAATTGGAAATATGCTTGTTTCCATTGTTCAGCCTTTTCATAAGGTACTTGGCTTCCATCCTGCTCAAGGTGGTCATAATGTCCTTAATCGAGGAACCACATTTCCACGACAACAGACCAAGACAGATAATTCTTTCCGTTTAGCCTTTCGGAAGTAATGGAGGGACTTCCAAAGAAAGAAAGAACACTTCCAGACGCCATTCTTGATAAAAATAGGAGAAAGAAAAACGCGACAACAAGGAACCAAAAAACCGAGAGGGTTTCTTAGGGTTTTCTTCAAGGGAAGCTTCTGGACATCACTGAAGTAGGGTTTTGAGGGTCAGAACAGAGAGAGGAGGCTCAGGCGACAATTATGGAGGTGTCGCGGTGACCTTCCGACGGGTAGAGGGCGGTGCGTGCGCCTGTTCGCAGCGCACAAAGAAGCGACGCGTGGCGGAGCGTGGAGGAGAATCAAACTCCAGCACCAATGGGGTTGGTCGTCGCGTGAAGAGACGAACTAGATCCAGTGGTCGCCGGACAGAACAGTGACGGCGGACGGTGGTGGACAGATGTGAGATGGCAGAGAACCAAGTTGAAGAGCTTTAAATTGCAGTTGACAGCTGCAGGTAGTGACAAGACAACTGCGGACAACAACAATGGGCACCGGACAGATGCGGACGACAATGACAATGCTGGTAGACAACCCAGGACAGAAACCAGAGCAGGATGAACCTACTCTAATACCAACTTGAGATTAAAAACTGATAAAAATATATTCTTGAGGGCTTAACAGATCCCTCTCATTATCTTCTATATATATTGAAAAAGTAAGAGTACATGGAACACCAAGAGTCTGCACTAGACCTCTAGGTACAGAACTAGGTACTACTCATTACTGGTCTAGTAGACTAGCCTTAATGATGATATGTAACAGTAATTATTCTAACAGTTTGCTGGAACAAAACTTTCTAACTAAATTATTCTGAGATTATATTGTTGACTAATGTACGATTATACATTTTTATATATTCATTTGATACAAAGATAAAATAGATATGAAAGAATAAATTTTTGTATTTCTTTTAGAAAACAAATAAAAAATAAGAAAAATTAGTGTTATGTTTGTCAAATATCATTTATGTATGTAAGCTAAAAGAAGAACTTCCATTTACACCCCTTTCTACCCTCTCTTTACAAGAGAAAGTTATATACTGATATTTTCCTTCCACACACAATCATTTAAAGGCAAATTGGTTGTGTTGGACCTTGAGCTGTACTTCATTGTTGTCTCATGCCCGATGGTTTGATACGTGGTGTCTGCTAGGTGTATTTTTTAATCTGTTTTCATTCAAACTTGTTCATTTATATGTTAATTGCATCAACTTTGGAAATGAAAATCTTCCATCCATCCCAAAGTAATCTCAATCTAAAGGAAAATGAAGAACCTGTGAATGAGAAGGTTAAAACTCTGTTTGAGAAACGTATCTACATGAAGCTAACAATCCATACACTAGCAACGTACGTGAATCAAAAAGGCCATCTAATTTTAATATGAGCTAGATACATCTTGTACCAGATACACAGTTATGTACTTTTACACAAAAAGGCTGCAACCCTCATCATGTATCCTTATCTCTCTGCTCAGTTTGTATGAGCCCCCGTCGTTGATGAGAGAGAGTGACCTTCACACACATATACGTATATATATATATATATCTAAAAGCAGCCCCGAAGAGAAGAAAAATAAACCCTTAATTTGGATTCAGATCATCTTCAATTGCCAATGTCAGCCCTTCGTTCTCTATTGTTTAATTTATATCAGCAAGAGAGTCAGAAACGCTGTCAATATGAGTGCAATGACACTGATGGAAGATTTATGCCCCGAACTTTTGTGTGGTCTGATCGGGGGAAGTGAACACTCCATTCCATTGAAGTAAACCTTAGAGGGGAACCCATCTTTTGTGATATCAAAGTGTTTTACGTGCTTTTTGGTGAAAGAAAGCACAGATTGTTGTTTCCCTGGAACCCTAGGGTCTTTAGCGTATGTTCCATTGGTTTCACCAGCCAAGTAGTTCAAACCCTTCAGGCCTTCTAAGAAAATGGTTTTCAGACCAGGAATTCTTGTCCCGTTGAAGGAATAAACATCTTCAAAATCGTCGAAAGTCTTCGTCAACTGAATCGCAGTGAACCAATCATCAAATGAGTAATCCTCCCAGTTGAAAATTGTTATCCTAGCAGTCCATCCCTCCTTGTGATCCGAATTCACGTGCCAGTTGATGCTCACGGGGCAGTTATCTGCACAAGGGAGCCTGCTAGGAACGTGCAAGTGCTTGAGTTTGGCCCATGCTCGTGCCTTCACGGTTCTGTTTGCAAACGGCACAAGAAGAGCCTCTGGTGGAAGAAGCAATGGAGAGGCCTGAGAGTTGCACTTCCTTGTGTCAGTACAGCCACATGCACACGTGTTGCAAGGGATTGCTGATTCGTTGTAGAACGCTGAGAAGGAGACACAGCAACGGTTTTGCTGAGGCTTGGGTTTGGTGATGTTGCAAACTATTTGCCAAGTTGCTACAGCTGTGGAGATTGCGTTTAGTCCACTGGGGTCAGGGAAAACCGAAGGATCAACCCTAACCGGTGCACCGCATTGGTAATGTGGATTGATGACACCATCGATGTTCCACTTCATAGGGGGTGTGATGGCCGTTCTGTTATCAGTATCTGGTGGCATTTTGAACACTTGCATCTGGAACATTGATTTAGCTTTGTTCTTGTCCATGAGTGGAGGCAAAACGGTCCCGTTCCTGCAGCACCAAGGGAGTTTCCCAACTTTTTCATCTTCTGATCTTTCTGCTGGAAGGTCAGAGATTATTGGCTTCTTCTGACAGGTTGCAACTTGCGAGAAATCCATGTCACCGTAGAATTTTCCAGCTGAACCATACAAGCAGTCAGAAGGGTCTTTTCTGCGAGCATAAGCTCCTTTAAGGGAATATATGAACTCTCCCTTTGGCCATTCCCATGTCAAGTTCCAATGATCAAGACGACCCAATGGGTGTTTGTTCTCGATTGTCACTTGGACATAGTAGTTGTTCTGAAAAGCTTGAAGCACGTCGTATTCTATGGTGAGATCCCCAGAGCGACGAGGAGGGTACTTGGTTTTCGTCACTGGCTTTGCCTTCACTTTCGGGTCCTTTCTGCAACATGCGAACATTGTCGAGGCTGCACCATTCATTCATAAAAACAATCTTATCACTCTCCATGCATTGTAATCAAAGTTACAGTATATCGTTTTCAAGTTCTATATATATGCAGAAATTGTTTGTTCCAAATCCTATCATCTCATGATCACGAAAGACCGTCATATACAATACCATGATCATGCGTATATAATGGCATTATTCTTAAGGAAGATGTCTCTTTTAAAAACTTTTTTTTTGACAATCTTTTAACAACAAAACCTATCTCGTAGTTTGTGATTCAGCCGTTTCACATATACAAACCAATAAAACAGTGATACATCATCATCGTGTGTTATCGAAAAGTTGTTAAAAAAGTTGGTTAAAATATCGTGATCCTATTCTTAAACTACAACATCAATCGTCTAAAATTTTATAGTAAACTATCTTTAATAAATTTGTAATTTGATACATAGATCAACATTTACGGAGATAACTGTTTTTTCTATTATAATATATGGAAGATAATTACGTTGCAGAAGAAAAACTATTATAATTTGGAAGCATGTGATCACAGATTTTGCATGAAATCTACGACGTGAGAGAAGAGAAAAAAGCATGGATACGTATATTACCTTTTCGAGTAGGTGCAGGGCATTTGAATCCATCATTCTGGAGAGTAATGGTTTTGGGCATGGGGGTAGCTCCGACACCCAACCCAAACTGCGTCCCAACAATATCGATCTTCGCACTCATCTGGTTCAGATCCCCGGCGGTGCCAATGGCGGTCTTCAAGTCCGCCACGGTGGACCCCACCATCGTCGTCCCATTTCCCACCTCCGCAGGAAAGTCGCCGGCGTCGATGAGAATGGCGCCGTCTGCGGAGACCAGAATCTCGCGGTGCTGGAACCCCACAAACATCTTCCACCCCTGCACCTCCTCATCTCCCACGTTCGTCAGCGTAGCTTCCGCCTTGAACGCCCACGCCTGCTTCGATGCGTTCTTCACGTGCGGATACTCCTTCTCCCGCGACACAAGGGTGTACGAGATAAAAACTCCATCGCAGCTTTCGAGTTCGAGCGAAGATGACGATGCTTGTTTCTGTGCTCCGACGTCGGAGACATGGAGGCTCAAGAAAAGGAAGAGATGGATTGTTAGTAGTTTTATTATTGCTTTTTTTGTTGGGTAGGAGGAGGAGGCTATTGAATAGGTGGTTTCTTCCATTGTCGAAAGCATTTTTGTTCTCTTTCTTCAATGTATACCTAGCTAACTCCTCCTACGTTTTTGTCTGTTTTCTTTTTGTGTTTGTGCTTTTTTTTATGTGTGTATGTGTTGTACGAGGGAAAACGAGGGTCGTGGCCGCGCGGCGACGCGGCGGCGGGGTAGAAGAGCGAAAATAAGAGAGGGTGGAGAAAGTGAAGGTATCTATAATGTAAGAAAAATAGGAGAAGGGAGTTATGTTCCGTTAGTTTTAGCGATGGTTTCGGAGGACAGAGAATGTTTGGAAGCCATTTTTGGAATGGGAAGAGCAGTATTCGTTAATTCTGGAACAATAGTCCTTAGAAATTTACTAGATACTAAGAACTTTGTTGACCAAAACGCCTTGGAAATAACACGTGGTGGTGTTTTGGTTTACGTCCAAATAATTCTTGTTTTTAATTTGAAGTTCATTTTCATGCATAATCCTTAAACAAATTTCTGTGTCATTTAGCTATATTGGGAGGGAGAATTGAAGGGTGCGTGTGTTTAGGGTTGTACGTCATTTGGTACCTAGTATACTTCTTTTCCTTTCAAACCAAAATGATCCCTCAATTTTTCTTGTATGTATCATAAGCTAATTTTGGGTTTCATTTACTGTTTTTAAAGTGATTTTAAGATAGGGGTTGTGCTCTGTCCAAGCTATTTTTCGGGTTTGAAAAAAAACAAAAACTTACTATAAAAGTTATTTGGAACCGTGGAAAGAGTTAGAAAACCAAATTTTACTTTTCCACAAAGAGAAATGGATAAGTTACCATTTGAAAACGTAATGACTCAATTTAATTTTAGTAATGATAAGGTTTATAAAAAATTTAGAGTCGAAATTGTGTTGTGCTTCTTTGAGTGTTAAAATTTGGATAGATTTTTTTTTCTAGATAATTGGGATATTATTATAGAAGATGGAGTTAATGATTTTTTAACACTATACATAAAAAATATTTTAAGAAAAATCATTAATAATGTTAATGTTTATGCTTTGTGGGAGTCGATCAAGTCTCACTTACCCGTTCGATTGGTATTTTTTCTGTCAATCGTCTACTAGTACAAAGGTTAAACTGTAACAAATATTTTGACATTCAAATTAGATATGTTTCTTAGAAGAATTTTATTAGAATTATATCATGATAATAAGTATCCTTTATCTAGATACTAAATCTATATTTATAAACCTTAAAACGACAGTTTAATAAATCTGATAATTGATCATTAATGAATGTTACTTATCTAACATTAATTAATCATTAATGGCCCTTGTTTAATGATTAGTCTTAAATTATCCTAACATTAATATATACCGGTCCCTCACAGGCATGTTGATGACCACTAGGCCTCTACCAAAGCTTGGTGATCCTTGGTGATCCTATAGTAGTATTAATTTAAATTTATATTATGTATTATTTTCAGGAGATTAGTTTTTGAACCTTTACTTTATCCATGGAAGTTAATTATTTTTTATTAAGTTAAATTTAATTGATTTTAGTTTATTTATTATGAAATGAATGAATGTCTTTTGTTTTTTATTTAAATAACATGGAGTTTGGAAATTATTAATTGACACATACAATAAATTAAATTTAACTCCTTTAAAAAGTCTATTGTAAACTATAATAAAAATTTATTATTGTAAATAAATTTTTAATAAAGAGTCCAATTATCTAGATTAAAAGTTAATAATAATAAATATTGTTTATTATTGCTACATAATTTATAAGTGAGGTATTAGTAAAGTTTAATGTAAATGTTATAATCTCCAAATAATTGTGTGAATTAATTAGTCACATTTTGAAAAAGAAAAACAACTATTGTGATTTTTATATAAATATCATTATGTTTAGACAAGGAACTTAAGCAATACTAAGAAATTTTAGTAATATAAAAAAGTTAAAATATATTGTATTTGAATTATTTTATATTTTAAATAATTTGTTTGGATTGAGTAATTGAAATATCTTAAATTTTAGTTTTTTTAATGGATAAAATAATTTAATTTTTTTATTAAGGTAAAATTCAATTTTAAAAATATTTGGATAACTAGTTATAATTTTCAATTTGAGTTAACTTAACATTTGGTTTGAGAGAATTTGTTTTGACTTTTGGCTTGACTAACTCATCCTGACTTTTAACAAATTTATTTTAACCTTTAATCTAAGTTGGCTCGACTTAACATTTGGTTCGGGACTAAATAAACTCGATCTTTTGGTCAAAGTTTTAACACTTCTTTTAGGATGTTATTTGTAATTTATAAAATATTCATTTCTCAGAGAAAAACAATCTTTGATACGTCACTATAAAGTGAATTTAGAAAAAAAAAACTTTATTAACTCGTCATAAAAAATGTTACAACTATTCAAAAATTATAATTTAAAATAATTTTTTTTTGTAAATACATTTTGAATATTCTCAAAATATTTTCCAGCACGCCTCCTCACTCTAAGCATCTATAGCCTCATATGTAATAACATCTGCTCTTGTATAACAATACGAGTTATACGATCATCGCACAAACACAAATAAATAAATGTGAGTTAACCATAAAAAAAATGTGATACAATATAATAACATACTCACCCACACTGCTCAAATCAACCATTCAGATGTAAGGGAAGTTATCTTTTTTATTTGTTTATTTTTTTCTATGATTGTATAACTTGTGTTGTTATACACGAGTAAATGTTGTTATAGATGATATTGGAGATGTTTAGAGTGAGGAGGCGTGCTATGGAATCTTTTAGGAGTTTTCAAAATGTATTTAGAGCAATAATTTATTTTAAATTGTAATTTTCGAACAACACCTAAAGTTTTGGAATTGCAATAAAGTTTTTGTTTGTGAATGGTTGTAACATTGTTTATGATGAGTAAATAAACTCTCTTTTTTAAATTCACTGTATAATGATGGTATCAAAGATTGTTTTTCTTTAAGAAATAGATATTTTATAAATTACAAGTAGCATCCTGAAAGGGGTCTTACAAAAACTGACTCGGTTTAACCTTTGGCCTAGGATGACTTGACACGACCTTTGGTTCGAGTTGACTCGACCTGACTTCGACCCGGGTTGACTCAACTCGACCTTGAGTATGGATCAACTCGGCCCGACCTTCAGCCTAAGTTGACTCAACTCAACCTTCGGTCCATGTTGAATCGGCTCTACCTTCGACCTAGGTTGACTCACCTCAAACTTCGGCCTAGGCTAACTCATTTTGATCCTGGGCTTGAGCCAATTATTGACCTTTGGCCTAACTGACTTGTCTTTAACTTTGGCCTATGTCGATTTATATCGACCTTCAACCTAGTTCTAGTTGTTACAACCTACGGTTCAACTGACTCATCTCGACCTTTAGCCATGATCGACTTGACTCATCATTCATCTCGGGACAAATCAACTCAATCGTATGCATATGCCAAATCAACTTGGCATTCAACCTACATAAAAATGTCTTTACTTTCGGTCCAACTAACTCGCCTCGAACTTTGATTGGACCGATTCATCTTGACCTTTGGCTTGACTAACATGTCTTGGCCTTTAACCAGTGCCAACATTGTCTTGACCTTCGACCTGTACCAATCTATCTCGACCTTTGGTCCAATCAAATCATCTCAACATTCGACCATGACCAATTCGACTTGTCGTTTGTCTTGAGGTTTAATCGATTTTTCCTTTGTCCTTGGGTGAATCAACTTTGCTTTCAAGTTAGGCCATTGCCTCGACCTTCCACCTAGGTTAAATCGTCTCGACCTTTGACTTGACTTGACTTGTCTCAACCTTTGGCTTATTTCAATTTGTGTTAATCTTCGACCCTAATCAACTCATCTTGAACTTCGATTTGGATCGAAAATTGAGTCAATTTGATCTAGATCGACTAGGTTGAGCCTTCTACTCGAACCGACTCAACTAGACCTTCAATATAAGTCAACTTAGGTTTACTTTTGTGAGTAAAGTGAAAGCTGAGTGAAAAAAATAAAATTTCAAATATCTTATATTTTTTAAATATATAAAATTCTTCTATTTTATTTATTTAAAATATCTTTCACAATTTCTTAAATTTCAATTTATTTCTAATTACTTTCAATTTATTTATGTTTATTTATAACTAAAACCAAAATACATAAAAGTTTTAAAACCAAAATAAAATATAAATATACAAGTTCTTAACATTTAAATACATATAAAAGTTTAAACAAAATATAAGTATTGTACTTAAATTTAAATTTCAATAATATACATCAATATTTAAATTTTATATATAAAATAAAAATGAAATAACCAATATATTAGAGGATTTTTAACCATTTTCTGCATCAGATTTGACCGGTTTTATACTAATCTTATTGGATTAATACAAATTTGTATATCACCATTTTAGATGACAACTGAGACCAGAGGTCTAGCAGCGAGGTCAATTTGATAACCATGGTTTGGAGTATATGTTCATGTCGTCCTTTATTACCTTTCTTTTGGTTCTTTTCATGTCTTTTGAGGCAAAAGAATTGGTAATAGTTCTCTGTATGTATTTTTTGTTAGCACAAAGATTGAAAGTTTCTCGTATATGCTTCTTATTTGTAGAGTATAAAATTATTAGTCATCATCATAAACATGCAATTATATCTTTTCTTTGGTGCCATTAATACTAAAATATTTGCAAAATGAGTTTATATGTATTTTAGATGCTTTTGGTTTCTCCTTGGTTGAACAATAGAGTTTTAAGCGGACAATAAATCCTTTGATTCAACCGAACTGGTTAAGGAGAATTGTTTATGTCCATGTTTATCAATTTTTGCTACATTATAAATACATTTGTATTCAATTTTTCTAGAATACGATCACATAAATAGTAGAAAGAATGGCTGTTTCATATACCTTGTTTTCCCATATGCAATAACTAAGTCCAACAAAATAGACAGTTCTACAGAAAAATTCTATTCTCATATACAATCTCACTTCTTTCGGATACAAAAGAAAAAAGAAAAATCAAATTGATTTCACATACAACAGTTGCTCAGGGATTTTGATGGTTGGATATTTGAATCCCTTTTTCCAATTCTGTAAACTCCTAATGTTCTCCATTATTACCTCCCTCGTGGCGAATGAAACAAATGTATCATACAACACATTACAAAGAATCAGTGAATATATAGATGTATTTGGTGCTAGGGTTTCTTGGCCTGCAGAAATTACAACATTATAGTTTAGGAGATAAATAAACAAGATTATGTTGGAAAACAAAGAACAGAAACACAAATACCAAAGAAACTATGGTTAAAGATCGGTGCTTGGAATTCGGAGATTATGATTTAATGCATTTTTAACAAAAAAAAAACTGTAGAGAGAGTTGATGGCAATTGATATTGACATTTAGCCGTGACTCTAGAAACTGGTACGTGCCTACAATGCAGTTTGCATTTCCTCCTATAATAATATGGAAATTCTAAGGTATGAAAAGCAAGGAAGAGTTGCAGAGTAAAACAGTACCTTTTTCAAATATTTCTTATGAAGTTTCATAGCCCCATTGCAAGCTTTTTTGGCGTCTAGATTCCCAGTTATGTCGTTCAAGATCTGAGAATAATTACATCAAAGGAGAAAAAACAAGTTAGTAGATACAAGAAAAATAATAGTCTCTCCCTTCTTGCTAATAATTTTCAATTACTTAATTCATTAAGGTTAAAAGAGTGGTTAATTTCATTGATAATAAAAAACATTTTCAATGTATTTTTTTTTTTTTCAAAACTACCCTTGTCGTTCACACTCTTTTCTGTCCTCTAATTGTTTGGCCATATAACTTCTCTATTTTAATTAGAGGTATTTTAGCCTAAATAAATTAATGAATTTGATATTATCAATTGAGTCTTATAAAAAGGATTAACAGTGTTGACTTTTAATAATATTCACCTAAAAAATTATTCCAAGAATTATTTCTTAGTTAACATATTAAACTTTTGTATTGACAATCATACTGAATGATGGAGCAATAAAGTAAAGCAAAATTTGTTAAAAAAGAATAGTTTAATTTATATACACTGTCAATATAAAACTTTTTACATAGACTTTCAATAGGAATTCTCCCTATCACTACATTTTATTAATAAATAATAAATAACTAAATCTATATGCAAGGTTAGTGTAAATTATGTTCACATAGATGTGCAATGAAATTTAATCATTTTACTACATTATAATATTCGTTAATAGTGAGACAATCGGGCAAATTCTAATTGCATATCTATGAGAAATGTTTTACAATGTATATAAATTAATTTCATAAATGAATAAGGTGAATTATATCCCATATATAAATGTTTTATTTTGACAACTAATGTAAATTATATTTTTTAAAGAATATAAGAATTGTTTGATTTTCAAGTATTGAATTTTAAAATTTTGTACACAGTCAACCAATACAAAAATCACATTGTATACGTCTTTAACAATTTATCTATCTATATATATATATATATATATATATATATATATATATATATATATATATATATATATATATATGACTGTTTATGATTGGATATAGTATAAAAACCTACATTAATGTTAGTATTTAATTAAATTCATACAAATATATTGTTTTTATATAATACATAAAAAAAACTTAAGACACTGTTCAATAAGAAATAATTTAAGGTCAGATTCATTTTTGTCCTCCTAGTTTAGTCAATGTGATTTTCCAATTAATTTTAAAATTTTATGTAAGTAAATAATTAATATTGTCATCAGTTAACAACACATCAAAATTATGTTAGAAATGAGAAAAAATATTAAAAGTGGACTAAAATTATTTAATGGTTTAATTAGTAATTTGATATCAATATTTAGGTTTTTGATTTGTTTTGATTCATATATTCTTTTTGAGTCAGCTTATTTAAAAAAAAATTCAATCGAATCCCTAATTTTGAACAAAAAAAAACTCAAGATGGTCCATTCTTTTAAATTGGTATTGTCATTTGGAAATATCATGTGTCAAAATCTGGGTCTACTATGAATCAAAATTTGATTCATCTTTTACTTAAAAGGTGTCATGTATCAAAATCAAAAGAGTTCTAACGTAGAAGATGATTTAGATTTTGACACAATAGATTTTGATACATAACTTTTAAAAGGTGTTAACTTCAATTTAATGGACGGGACCAGAGTTTTCTCATAAAAATAGGAACTCAACACATTGAGTATTTTCATAAAAATAAAAACTTAATTGCAATTAAAACGTAGGAAAAAAGTGCATTTCAACCATTTTAATATATATAGTTTCTCTCCATCTGATTGATCCATCTTATTCAATGCAAAGTTAAATGTGACAAGACTAACCTTGACAACATCATCCAAACCCCGTGCTTCTTGGAGTAGTTTTGAACTTTTATCTTTCAAAACACTAGCAACAAGGAAAACAGATATAGGAAGAGGAGCTTGAGAAGCATTCTTTGATCCACTCTTCAAAAATTCTCTCTCATACTTTCCACATTGACGTATTGACTTTGATTTCCCTTTTGAGCCCACAGCTTTTTCAGAAGCTGATTCAGGCATTTCATACATCAAGAACAAGTCAGGATCATATTCCAAGGCCCACATCATCTGTTCAAAGTTTAAGTCATTACTTACTCATCATCCCAATGCATACACACAAAGGGAACACTAAACTAATCTCATGAGATAAATCATAAATTTATTGATCCAAAAACTTCTAATACAAAAATAATGTAACATATCAGATCATGATTAGGTACATGATACATCTGTTATATACACAAAGCAAACTTAAGAGATTCCTTGGTTCAATACATGTAACAAAATATATCACAAAGCACAAAAGAAGCCAAACATACCTCCCAAAGATACAATGAATCACAAAAGGAGAATTCTCGACGAAACAAAACCATTAGCATTCGAAAAGCAAACAGATAGTCACCTCCACCAAGATTGTCTGTGCTCCAAGATCAAAAGACAGCACATTATTAGTACATTCTGTTTCTTCAACATTAGTTGAGAGCAGTGAAATTAAATTTAATTGAAGAAAGGAGATTGATTTATTCAACAACTTTGAATGACAATACAAGAGCTGATCATAACAACTCATTTTCTTGCAATCTTCATTTCTTGAAACAAAGATCACATAAAAACAATATAATTTAAGTTAAAAATCCTTCTTTGACCATAACTAAAAGACAAAAGCATATATGCAAGAAAATACCTAAATGGTTATGAAGTTTTGGATCAATTACTTGAGTAACTGAAGCCAACACATTTAGTTGAGATGTCACCCCAACAGAGCTCTCAGTGCATCTAAAATTGCCGCGCTTTACAAATTCAAGAACACAAATAATAAGAAACTGAGATTCAACCTACGAAATACAACTAACAAAACAACTTTCTGTGTAACCACAAAGCACTAACTATTCTCATGGAATCTTTGTGCACCTACTTCTTTAATAAAATTTCAAGCATCGATGACCAACTCACCTAAAAGTTTAAGTTGTTGGGTGAATGCTCAAGAATGGTTTATTACGTGAGTACATCCTTAACCCACCCCATTACACAAGACCCAATAGGACTTCAAAAACGAATAATACATGGGGGCATACCATGTGTTGAAGCTCAAATACCATCTATGCAACCAACTCTCCTAAAAGCTTATGCTGTTAGGTGAAGACTCGAGAATGGTTTAATTACATTTACATCTCTAACATGTACAAAGTTACAAATACATTGCAATTCTTCTCTTTCAAGTTGTATATCTGAAAACATGAAAGCTCAATTGTAATTTTATTAACAGAAGTACATCTTACAAAATTGGGATAGCTCCAACTGTGCAAGGAAGAGTAAAGGTGACATTGGCAAAATTGTGATAGAAATATCTAATCTAACCAAGTATGCACAAGAAAATAGTAAACCAGTGAGTTTTCAACATTATAACGAATGGATTTCTGAAACAGCATACTTAAAACATTAGTGTCAAACCTAGAGGAACTTAAGCAAAATTTTAACTGGCCTCTATGCATTGTGCAACTTAAGAAAGAGATTATATTTAGAAGTGAACAAATCCAATATATATAACATTTCCAGGAAATGCCAAGAAAATTCAATAATCAAATACTAGAACCCTCCCTCCAATCTTGTCAATAAGTAATAGAATAAAAGAGTGTTGAAGAAAGTTAATAATAAAATAGAGTCTAAGAGACAAGATGTTTACAAGCCTGCGCATCAGACGCTCAAAGCACCAAAATGCATCTGCTTCATCATCAAGAAGAATTATCATAGGGGAGCATAGGTCACACATTCCTGCCCAGAATTGTAAAATGTTAAAACTGGAAGCTTTTTGTTGCAAATGGTGGCTAGCAAATATTTCTTGCTTGATCGCAAGAGAAACAGAAGATAAACTATATATAAAGCAATATGCCTCGCTTATTAAATTCTTTCCATAAACCAAGTTGGTGTTTTCTTCTCTCAGAGTACAGATTTATCTGCTTGTTTTTTCAATATTGAAAATGAAGAGGCTTTAATCTGACCGACCACTTAAAAACAGTTGTCTAAATACACAGGGGAATTGATAAGCTATTTCAAAAACTAAAAATACACGAACACAGAAAGTTACCATGCATTAACTACCAATTAACTATTCCATGAATGTTGGCCTCCCCTTGAGGACCAGGTTTGTTGAGGTTAAAATAAGTCTCAACAACTAGTAAATATATCATAGAACAGTGCAAGCTTGTTGCATAGAATTATCATGAGTATTAAGGAATGATCTCAGATAGGAATATCTAAATATTATTATTGGTCCTTGGGTCTATTTGAACAAGGTTCTTTATAAGCACTTTTAGAAGAGATTAATAAGAAAAAATAAATTTGATTTCTACATAATTCAAAATTAGTTCATCACAAGTTAAAATTAAAAAAGCTACATGATAAAACTTATACAACTTAATTTGTGCACAAGTTAATTTTAACTTATAGAAAACCAATTTCGCTTTTTTTATGTTCTAGAAGTTCATATGTAGAAAATGTTGTAAACAGAATGTCCAAAATATACCAAATATGTATGACCCACCTTGACCATAGCCAACGTCTTTATCTACCCAAGCATAAACAGCTAGTACATCCCATAATTTTGACAGGTTTTCTTGCTTCTCATAAAAAACTAATGTCCTATCAGTGCGAACCACATCAAGACCTGAAATATAAGTACAATAGAAATGTCATTTGCTGTGTCAATTATATTTTAGCAATTGGGTCTTATATTATTGCATGAGAAAACTTTCACGACATAATAGATTGTACATTCCACCCATATGCCATGCAAATCAAATTGAATCTGTACAACAAATCATTTCAGGCATAATGGACATGTGAAGAAAATAATTGTGGGGCAGGGTTCTGCCTAAAACTTAAAGATTACATGCAGAAAAAATAGATAAAATATAATATACGAAATATAACAGACTGTATTAAGGAAAAAATTATTTACAAACCTATTTGATGAAGAGTTAACAGCCACTGGACTACTATCTTGTCTGTCACCTTCTGTAAACTATTTGTAGCAATCCTACTTGAATGATTATTATTATCTTGATGATGTACATCCAATCCCTTGGCTGAATTTGTTTCTTTCAGAACCAATGGATCTTGAATTGGAAGACCATCTTCAGTAACAACAGGTGCTGTGACAAATCTACCACTTCCAATAAGAGGAAACAATTGGCGGCATTCTTCTTTAAGTGTAGCATATTGCATTCTGATAACATAAAAAGTAAAAGTGATAGTCAAGTAAGGATCTATTAGATTTGGAATTCAGCAACTGAAGTTTATACCACAAAAAGTACTGATATTATAAAGGACGAGGAAGCAATTACTGTCACAATTTTTAAGGCTCATCTCAAGTATGTGGTGCAGAGAAGTGAAACACCATAAAATATTTAAATTTTTTAGGATGCTGTGACAGTGATAAGGTTGAACAAGAGGATTCTTATAGAAAAAAAAAACAAGGATTCTTATAGAAAAAAAAAAACAAAAACCATTAAACAAGAAAACTCGTAACCTTTTGCGGTGTCTTATCTGATCTCTTTCCTCAAATGTACTTTTGGGGTCATAGCAACCAAGTAGAAATTCCCAAACTTCTCCCCTGATAGATGGATGGACTCCCTGATTCAAAAATTTTAACAAAGCAACCATCAACCCACAGCACAGGAAAAAAAGGTGGAAGATGTTTCACAAGAAAAATGCATATGAAAATATGTGAAAAAAGGAATTTCAATTTTATTCCAATCAACAATATCTTGAAATCTGTAGTTGGCAGTACTTGGCCAGCTTAATTTATTTCTGATAATTAGTGGTCTGTATACTTCAATCTCAGCCAAGTTAATGGAATCTCATGCTCTAAAGAGAACCAAATTATACCAATACCAAAAAGTTCTGTTAGATTCCAAGAGTCAGTTCAACCATTCAAAACAGATAACCTTATGTTTTCCAGCCAGCCAGAGTTCCCCGTGGCACTGACTACACCATTACGGAATGTAGGAGACAGACTAAATTCCATATCCTTAAACATATTGAAGCAGCATTTAACTATAAAAAACAATTACCCCACGGTAGATTCGGCTTAGAGTCTTGCCTATATCTAGATACCCTTCTGGAGTAAATGCAGCATGCCACTTTCTTGCACTTAGTGTTTTACCAGCCTGAACCACATAACAAAAATAAGTTCAAAATAAATGAACATTGTATGAGTATCACTAGATTAGAAATTGAACTAACTGTACTAGTTCTCAGTTGAAGGTGAATGATTACCCTTTTTTCTTCTTTTTTGATAAAAAAATTGCAACCAAGCATAAAAGGAAAAAAGACAAAAACTAAAAACAAGTAATATACAACACAAACATGTCAATCTCTCTATAGATCTAAAAGAGACCCCTGACCCACCCCCAAATAAAAAAATTAAAGAATAAAACAAAAAATGGCCATGGGCAGAACGAAATGAAGAAGTGAGAAAAACTAGCTGATCCAAACTTGAATCGGGACAAACAATGTCTAGAAGATTATCGTGTTTCTTTCCAGCCAAAATACACCATAGAACCACAATAAGACACATGACTTTTGCATTGAGGTATAGAACCATCTAACTGATTTATTTTGTTTAATGTCTCATATGATACAAAGGACAACAAGGACAATTACTCAGGTGGCATTAGTCATGACCCGTTATAAAATAAAAAGTGTATTTTATCCATACTCAAATTTAATTCTCATTTAAGTTATATGTGTACTTCGCAATCAAGCAGTGAATAACAAGCCCAAACGCTGCATTGTTTATTGCAGCAAAAGCAATATGGAAATATTGATACAATGAGTGTTTCACTTAATCAAACTCTGCTTGATCATCTGAATTGTTAAGTGTTTCTTTTTCATGCAACTAGTTTAAGAATCAGGATTGTATCCATTGGGATAATAATATAACCAATAACATTTATATATATGTAATTATGTACAATAAATTCTTCTAACTGAACCAAGTTTCATTGATTAAAACGGATACTTAACATCACTTATTTGAAATACATAAAAAACAAAAAGAAACACTATCCTGCTGAAAGATGTAAAACGAAAACTCCTTTCCCATTGATAAAATACCAACATCAAAACCACTGTCGACGACTTCGTAAAGGTCAACAATTCCCCATCCCTCAGATGAACAAATTTGTTTTCCAGATATTCACTTAACAAGCTCGTATAGCTTACAGAGGAAGTCAAGCCATATGTGTGTATAGCTGACATTCTTAAACGACCAAAACCATTCACAAAACCTCAAATTCACATGCATTGCTCACATTAGACCAACATCAATTCCCATCAACCAAAGACTTCTCATTCACAAACAAACAAAGATACCCTTAACAAATTACACAAGACCAAACCAAATAATGGGGGGAAAAGAAAAAGAAAAAAGAAAAAGATTAAAAACAAAAACAAACCTTGATTTTAAATCGAGAAATAGGAACATCGGTACATTCCGGGCGGATTTCATAGAAAGAATCAGCTGAAACTCCCGGATCTCTCCACATCCCACTTAACCGAGCAAAAGGTAAACACGAGCAGCAAGAAGGCAGTTTTTGGTATGAATAATTCTTGGCAGCAGGCAAGAGCTGGAAACCTTTGAAAAGATCAAACAAACCCAGAAACAAAAACTAGTCAAACGAAGAATTCAAGGAGAATCCAGCTCCAAAAAGCTACACGGAACAAAAAAAATGACTTTTTTATTTTTTGTGTTTATTTAATTGTTGGAATGCTATGGCATTCTGGGTTGGTTGTTGGTGGTGGGCTTGGTGTTAGAGGAAGGTAGCAATACCCTGTCAAAAGGGTGGAATAGGAAGAACTGAAGATTCCCAAAGTTTCATCAACCCTTTTCCGCATTCTCCCCGTTTAATGCGTAAATTTACACCAGATAATATTACCTTTTGTATTTTCTTTATTTCTCATTATTTTTTACCTGCTTTTACCTCATTTTTGCTTTTACTCTTTTGTTTGTATATGTTTTCTGAGAAACGTTGAGTAATCTTACCTTTTCTTTTTTCTTTTTTTCTCATCCTCTTTTACCTGCCTTTACCGTTCAGTTTTGCTTTTACTCTTCTGTATGTTTTCTGAGAAACGTGTAATACTTAATGTTTCTCAGTGTTTTATGATAAGAAAATATATAAAATAAAATAGACTTAAAACTTTGTAAAAAAGGAATAATTTATAATGTATAATTATATTTTAATTTTAATAGTATAATTAAAAAATGAGTGAGTGTGTGTGAATATATGTCACTCGTTTAGTTAAAAATAATATTTACCAAGTTATAATTTCACTTTCAAAAATAACCCATGTATATGGAATAATTTCATGATTTCTTTATTTCTTTATTCCTTTATTCAATAAATAAAAAAGACTAGTAAAATAACATATTATATAAAAATTAAATTTTTGTTTAGTTGCTAGATACACTTTTTGGTTACTCATTTATGATGTCACTTTGCAATTGGAAGTTTTCATTATAAGGGTTTGCATTGGAATTTTTGTGGGGTTAAAAGTTAAGTGAGAGGTGCATTATGAAAGTTGGTGGCTAATAAGTTGAATTGGTCTTTAATTGAGCAGAGTCAATACGTCAATAGAAGAAGGAGCAGTCACAGATTGGATTTTTGTGTAAATCAACTGTGTCAAATAAAATATCAACCAAACAACTTTCACATTCACATTGGATCCATTTTTCTATAAGGTTTTAGATAATCTAAATCAAATCAATTTCCTGTACACAATTTTAGAATTTTCGAATCATACAGTAACAATAATAGTTAAATTTAGATTATAAGTCCTGAAAATACATTTACGAATGGAAGATGAGGAATTAACGTTCTTAATTAAAACATGCTTATGTAATTATAGATAAATTTTATAAACTTGGCAATATAAGAAACTACTACAAGCAATAGTTTGAAACATAAAGAATAGATAATTTTGTATGATGACTTTAAACTGGTATTTTAATTAAAGTTCAAGTAGATGTTAAAAAGCTAAAGCACGTGATGACTTTTTGTTTTTATCATAAATCAACATGTGAACTTTTAAATAGATTACAAGATTTAAGTGACGGTTTTAAAGTTTTTGATAAAACTTAAGTTAGTAAGAAAATTTTAGAATTTATATTAGTAAAATAACGAGTATGAATTATGATTTGTATTCTATCACATGTATTTATAATTTTGTATGTCCTATCAAAATTGTTATAAAATAAAAGAAAATAAAAATTTATCTCATTTATAATAAATAGTAACAATAATATATTATTTAACTACGTTATATATATATATATAGAATATTTATCATGTAGTCTAACTATTAAAATTTGACTATATATTCTATTAATATACTATAATTGTTCCAACAAATATTTTTAAATATTATTTAACCATTTTACGTCAATAATATTGAATAAGCCTTGTTGGATTGCGTTCTTTAATATATAGAGTGAACTTATTGTTGTAACTAACTCTTGTAGTTAGCTTATGTTTATAGGTGGATTGGTCGTTTGGATGGATTGTATGTGATACTCTTTAACCGTGCTAAACTCGATGTTGACTTCTGTATGCATGCATAACCTATACTCGAAAAATTCATTATATTAGCTGGTCAGGCTTAGATTGTCATCTTAGGCAAGTTTTATACTACCAACTTGCGTACGCTCACACCCTATTGAAGTAGGTTTTAACACCCGACTGACTTAGGTAGGCTCGTATATTGTCAAAGTAGGTTTTAACTTGTGCTATTACCTTAGGTAGGTTCATGTGTTGTTGAGGTAGGTGTTAACGGTCATCTCCGAATCACTCAAGTAATATAAAATGGTAAGTCCAGGTATCGTTTCTCAAAAGACTCGTGTAATACTAAAGAATTGTATAATTAATAACTCATATAGACTAAAGAATAGAAGATTATGTGCAAGAAGATAAATTAACAAAGAAATAAAAGGTGGACTTTGATAGTTGGAGGCACTTAGAAGAGGGGAAAGGTTAGAAATGGAATGAAAGGGCATTGCTAAGGGTAGAATTCATCGGCTTCACTCTCGTGCACACACACAATCATCTCCTCTCAACCAAACATTAAAGTCAACCCACTAAAACATTTTAACCTTAATCCCTTAGGTGAAAGAATCTAGGTTTTCTACTAAGAACCAATCCCCGTGGACACTTATAACCTGTATTAAGATCTAAGGTTTAAGACAACTAATAACTCAAGTTCCACTCCTAGATACAAGCTCCATTAGATTTCTTATTTCAAGTTTAGGTTTCACTAGATTCTTCCCAAAACCTAATGAACCACAAATCAAACTATCCACGTCCCCATTTCAAGCAAGCACTAAGGGTAGAAACAAGAAATTAACATTTAATGAAAGACATATATATTCAAAGCATTTACAAAGTAGGCGAAAGTTCAATGACTACAAACACCTCTAACAAGATGGGTTTGGCTTTCCATTTCTGTGGAAAGCCTCGAGCTTACAAAATGGAAGATGAAAGAAGAAGGAGACACAAGGAGAAAGAATAGGATGTTCCTACAAGCCCCAAGCAGCCTCTATGAGCTCCAAACAATGTAGTCGTGCCTCAAAGCCACCAAAGACTTGATTCCCTTTGAGCTTCAAGAAAATATAAGGTTCAACTTGCCACATCAACAAAACACCGCTCAATGCACGAGGTTTACCACTCAGCGTAGGTCTTCATAAAACACCAGAGTTGCTCTTTGGAATGTGCTTGCTCAATGGTGTTTCTAGGCGTTCAACGCAAGTCTTCTCTAGAGTGCTCTCACCCATCAACAAGGAGGTGGCGCCCAATGTCCCCTGGACTTTAAGACTCCCCTTTTTTATGTTCTTTTTACTTCTCTAGGTTGCCAAGCTTCTTCGATTTGGTGAAGGTTCTTCTTAACACAAAATTAGCTACAAAAAGAGGGGATTAGATATATACTTACATAAGTGTAGCCCAAAATGTAGATATTTACGAAAACAAGATAAAATAGAGGATTTAGGCAAGTTATAAGTTATAGAAAAGTTGATTTTGTCAATTAAATGAGGCTCAAATAATGGTAAGAATTAACTTTATCAGTATGATTTAACCCCCCCTGCGCTTATTACCTTCTTCGCTTTTGCAAGTCTTTTCGTCCTTCAACTTTCTTTGCTTTCTCTCTTTATGGTTATTTTCTGCAAAGTTATGTGATGTGTGGTCATACTAGTTGGAGCCATTCTTACTATAAAAAAGCAAAAATGAATAACAAACAAACAAGGGAAGATAAAATATCCCAAGTAAACAGAGTTCTTTTGAGGATAAAGTGTTTGTTTATATCTTGGATGTTTGTGTTTGTACTTAATTTCTCTTAGGATTTGTCTTGAGGTGACATCAGATATTAGCTTTCGATTAATTTCTTCGATGGTAGGCTCTATTCTAGAGAGAGCCCGTAAAATGGTTTGTCCTAGTTGGGTACATGTTTTCTTTTTGCTTAAAGTTTCGTGTTGGAAGTGGGACTTCCAACATCTCGACCATCGCTGGACTTTCTCCAAATTGGATCTATCTTGTGGAACGTTCTTTCTTGAACCCAAGTATTGTAACAATGGGTTGTTATTTTGTTCAGCCATTACTTTTCTTATATGACTATCTCACTAAGTTTGATATCCTAGATATATTTCTAAGTTCATTCAATTGTCCTTTGTTTGACTACTATATTTTGAACTTGAATTAGCACTCCAATTAAGGGTGTAAATTTATCTAACAATTGTACCGGTTCGATTGTAGCACAACAAGGTCATGTATAGAGGGATTTGGTTTGATAAAATAATATCTATAATCTATTCAAGTTAATAATAACTCAATAATAAAGGTTGGACATTTTTGAAAACAAGTTTGAATATAAAGATGAAGATAAGTGATGTTGATTAAGGCGTTGAGATTGAACTTTCTCTTCACTCAATTTACTATCGTTGATTTTTATAAGTTATGTTCTTATTTTAGTGTTTTGAAAGTACTTCAAGATGTAATTATAATTTCCTGTCTAGCATATTAGAATCTAAAGTTATCAAATTCAGTGTGATGTCTCACTCTTGATTAAATGACTCCTTATGTAATATATAACACTCAACAACTTATAAATTTTGAGAAATTTTCATAACTTTTAGAAAATATATAAAAAAAAGGGGACAAAGGAAAACAAAACCAATACAATTTTGTACTAATTAATTGAATTTAACATCCATGTCCTCCAAACAAAACAACACCATTTTAAAGTTGAAAAACAATTATCTTCATGATACCCGTTGAATCAAGTTTAAGTCTTTTAAAAAAAGACAACTCTTTTTTAAGCTTTTTACGGGCACCAAAATTGCCTTAATCACATAGCCAAACTTATGTTCCATTTCATTTAATAGTAGTTTATTCCACAGACAATTTTTTTTTTCTAAAATCACAAAAACAAAACCTAATATAGCAAAAAGTTCTAAACAAGAGAAATTACGGAAATATTAATAATAATGAAATGAATTATATATTGGTAATATTTAATATAATTTAAAAATAAATAAATTATCCTACCCTTATACTCATATTATGAAGGAGTTGTAAGATTGTAAAGTCATAAGAAAAGGTCGAAGAGATCGTGGTTTAACTTTGTCCACTAACATAATACTTCCAATTAATATTTTCAATCTAAATCTATAAGAAAACTTGTATTTTTATGAACTATTAATTTTATCTCATATTTAAAGAACTATTAATTTTTAATTTTATAAATTTTATTTATGGATAAACAGTTTTTAACTTTATGACATTTATTTTAGTCTAATAAGATTTAGTACTATTTTATTTTAATCAAATTTATTATTATTTACTCTCTTTAACCTATAAATGCAATAACTCATAAAAAATGTTTTTCACTCCTATTATAGAAAATATTAGTATTTATAAGATTCACATATTATTCGTTACATTCTATGGATCTGATGTGTTATTGTATCTTGAGAGACAAACACATATTATTTTGTTTTGTCTTATATAGTGGAAACATTTTCTTTCTAAGAACAACATTTTGCATATTTTAATCCTTGTTCTTTCTAATTTTTTTTTTCATTTATAATTTTATCTATATTTATTGTTTGTTTGACTTGTTCAATTTTCTTTTATTTATGTATTTATCTTATTAGTAAGAGACAATATTATATAATATATATATATATATATATATATATATATATATATATATATATATATATATATATATATCATAGATATGTTTAAGTCACAATTCATTTAAGTCTAAAAAATTTATGAATGAATTCTTTTTCTCGCTAACAACAATAAATGAAATTTTGACTCACTAAAATATGATTATTTTTTGATATATCTAAAATTATTGATTTTTCTATTATATTAAGTGATATGAACATGTTTTTGGTTAAGATATTTTATATGAACATATTTTAAGTGTTTGTGTATGATAACATTTATAAAGTGATTCGTTATACTAGAAGGGTTATTGAGTTATGCCTTGCAATAAAATATGCATTTGAAAAAAAAAACAGAAGTTTATCTCGATATTTTATGTGGAAAAATAATTTAATTTTAAATGATTGATTTTAGTCCACATCATGTTTATAACTTTTATAATTTAAAAATTGTTTCCTTAATGGTTTAATTGTGTTAAGTCCTTTAATTTTTCATCTGAAAAGTACAATGTCACTAGTTCTATATTAAATTTTGTTTTTAATTCAAATGATTAATTTATAAATTATAAGACTAATGTTCATATGTATAACGATAACTTTTATATATATATATATATATATATATATATATATATATATATATATATATATATAATTTTTTTTCTATATCGTAAATATAGGAAATAGGTGCACATGTTTTAAGAGAAAGTGTCACGTCCCATTAAAATTCACTCAAAATCCCATCTTAGTGGATTACATGTGTTAAGGAAGGGGATCCGAAAATCAGATAGTAAAAGACAGGTGTGTGATGCAGATTGGACGTTCGGTTTTGACGATAGAAGCAAAACTCAAAGTTTTCAAAAATGCACGCCACTTCTGCATGCACCCTTCTTTCTCAAAGTTCTGAACTTTCATTTTCTCCTCCTTCTCTCTAAAACCCCCTACTTCTCTCTAAGAAATCTTAATCTTTTCTTCTTCTGATCACCACTCAGGCACCGTCTGAACACTCCCGGCGTCGAGGGCGTTCGTTTGAACCGATCAGTTTCGGATTCTGGACTGGTAAGTTCACCTCTATCAGTCGAGTGGTTTTTCTCTGTACATGCAAACCCAGTTTCCAGGTACATGAGTTCCTTAACCCATTTCTGAACGCCTTTCTGGCCATTCATGTGGTTAGTTTCGTAAATTGTGATCGTAGTCTTCTAAGAAATTGGTGGTGAGCCATTCTGTTCAAATTGTGAACGTTCGGTCACGCTTAGAGGTAAAGGAAGCTTATATAATTTGATTAAATTCTTGTTTGAACGTTGATATGTTTACATGATACGTTGTTTGATTTTTGATTAGTATGAGATATGAGTGTACTGCTTGTTTGGACGTGTGGATGGATGAATGATGCATGTGGTGAATTGAGTTGAGATAGGGATTGATCGTCAACTGTAGTATTCCGAGTAAATGTGGTAATCTGGTCGAGCGTCCGTCTACATTAAGTTTTCTTATACAAGGAATTACGGTAATAACGAGCGTGTTATAATATTAGAATATATATATATATATATATATATATATATATATATATATATATATATATATATATATATATATATATATATATATATATATATATATGAGTGTTCAGCCTAAGTGTAGTTTTCCTTTAGACTTCCTGAACAGTTTAGTTAACGTGTTATATACTACTCAAGGTCGTAGACGTTATTGTTCTTTTTCATTCAGAATAAGTGGTGGCTCAATTGTATAGATTTATATAGTCATTTGTTTTATGTGAGTTTATTAGCGATCGGTATTGGACCAAGCGTTCAGTCTCGGTAGCGCTCGTTCCTGATAAGCATTTGGTCTTGGACCAGCGCTCGTTCAATAGTATTCGGTTTCTACAGGGCTCGGTCTTAAACCAAGCGCTGGGTCTTGTTTTCTATAATATATATTATTATCGTGTTTAGAATAAGAGTCTTCATTCAAACTCTATAGCGTTCGTTACTCATAGTTTCTCATCAGTATTAATATCGTGCGTCAAACAGTGTTGGTCTTTAAAAGGTGTTTGACCTAGAGTCTTAGTACTCGGCCTAGGCTTCATGACGCCCGTTTTGAACTCTTAGAGGTCTATTTATTTAAGTAATAAGTGACGCCCAGTCACGTTAGTTTCTGAGACGTGTTATTCCAGTCGAATTTATGAGATAATGAGAGAGTGTGATCGTATTCCAATTGAATGTGTTAATGATTGATTTTAATGGAGTTTGACATGTGATGTGAATGAAATAGTGTGATTCTGAACGAGTATTCCAGGGAGGAATATCTCATGAAGTGGTTATTGATTGGTAAAGTATGAATGTGGGCAAAGCTTAGCGGGCGTTCATCCTGATATTCCATGATTACTCGTTCTCATGTAGAGAGGAGTAAGTCATGTGTGGGAATGACAGGAGGTCCTAGTCCATAAGGTTAACTTGGACGGAACGGATCAACCTCGGGTGACAGCTGTTGATGGTATCCTAGTTACTACATCACCCGGGTGCACGAACGTCGTAGCTACACAGGATTCATACAGTCCGGACAGTCAGAGTCAAGTGGTCATTTTTGCATGCCTTGAATGTATGAATGATGATTTGAGTGTCATTGGTTTATTTATGAATGTTGTTTGCTATTATGGAAGAAATTAAATTACATAAGCTTACCCTGTTTATCATTTTTATCTGTATTGTGCGTCTAGTCGTTGTCATGTTGCAATGATCATCCGTGTGGATGTGAGCAGAAGGAGAAGAGTTGCTGGAAGAATTGTTGGTAGATGCAACGGAAGTGAAAGCCGAACCTTGAGAGCGTTCGGTCTGATGTTGGCTTTATTTTTGTAAAGACCGTACAATATTAGTGTATTTTGTTAAACGTTCGGTCTAATAGTAGCTAGCGTACTTTTAAATCCCTTGTTATTGTGTAAGGTCGTTTAGCCATAATCGTATTTCGTCCTGTGAAAAACTTATTTGTAGTATTATTATTATGTGATGATTCTCGTATATGGTTTTATACTGTATTTTGGGATGTTACATAAAGTCAAGTGAAATTACAGTTATATTTTAGAAATTGTCTTATTTTCATGTTTTTTATTTTTTCTTAATAAAATCTTATAATACTTTCTTGTTGTTCAACAAGGTTATATAGTTGTTTTTTAGTGCAATAAGGTTATTATTTTTGTTGTTAAAATATATGTTTGTGATTATTTATTTAAGTTAAATGTTATGTTTTTATCTTCATTTAATGTTTAATAGTTAAGACATTTTTTATGTAAAATTTTTAACATTAATGAAGAATATATTGATGTGAATTAGATTTTTTTTCTCTAATAACACAATTACTTTGGATGAAAATGTGTTAATATAGAAATATGCTAACCAAATTGTTATGATTGTACAATGGCAAAATTTCTTAAAAAAGAAAATATATGATATTATTAAGCCTAAACATTAGGAATGAAAATTGGTCGAATCAAATATGGATAGTGTCTATCCACAACTTGAATTACAAAATTAAAACTCAACCCGCAACTCGTCCACTACAGTACCTATTTCAAACAATCCACGAGTATTTTAAAACTCGCATGTATATGCAAATATCTGCAAATATTAAAAAATATATTTTTTATACATTTTAAAAATAAAATTTAAATAAAATTACAAAAAATATAAAAAATTAATTTAAATTAAATTAAATATAAATTAAATAAAATTAAAATTTAATTAAAAATTAAAATTTAATTTTAATTAAATTTAATTTAATAAAATATAAATTAAATTTATTTTAAATTTAATTTAATTAAATAAAATATAACACAGATTTTATGAACGAATACTTGCGATTTTTCTTTTGCCATCCTACACATTGAATATTATATATTGAGTGATAAAAATTATAATGTAAAAAGTAGAAACATAAATAAACTATTTTAACTCAAGTAAGATTTTAAAAATAGTGTATGATCATATAGTCAAAGTTTCTTTAGTGTACGTTAGGAACTATAATCGTAGTTGCATCAATTATATTTTTTTGCAATATTTTTTTATAATATTGAGAACTTTGATCGCAATATTTATTAATAATATTAAAACATGTCAAAAATCTTTAATTTTGTCCACTTATATATTTTATAACTTTGAAATAAAATATTAAGAGTAATTATTTAATTTGTTTACAAGTATAATTATGTAAAACTATATATAATACCTGTTTAATTTTTACACATATTTATATAATCATTTAATTATAAAAAGGTATTGATATAACTTTTATGACAATTCTTTCTAAGACAGAAACTATACTATGATTTTATAAAATGGTAGTGTATAAAATATTAGTATTATAAAAGTGTATATTATTTTTAAAGTATATTAATTTAAGAAATATAAATAAAATATACTTTTATGTACTTTTTTTTATATTTTTTAAATAATTAACTAATTATTGATTATGTGTTATTATAAAATAAAAGGTAATTATCATACATAATAGTTTGAAATTGAATGATAAAAATAAGTACATTTTTTCTAAAATTCATAGGATAATATTGTAATATTAGGGAATTAAATTGGTAATTATACAATTTCAATAATTTTAAACAAAAAATTGTACTAATTAGATATTTTTGCCAAAATTGAAAGGCTACACATTCTTCCTCTAACTATTTTGAAAAAGACATGATCTTAGAAGTTCCTGATTACTCATTAATACCAAATCTTAGCCAATAATCCTCTTAATTACTGTATTATAATTTCCGTGAAGTTGTTATATTGAAATAAGACATATGATGGGAGCTTTTCTAGAATTTTTATACAAAAAAAAGTAGGATGCCAATAAGCAAAGTATAAATGGATGCACGTTCATACATTAACATGAAAGATTGAAAGAAATAACTCGTAACAAGGAAAGAGAACTTATGCTTTGCTCCAGAATCAAAGTAACCCAAAGAGGCAGAGAATAAGAAAAAGTTTCAAAAGCTTCACTGCCACATTTTGTAAAGTTTACATGCATCTGATGCCTACAAAAACCGTGATGTTGGTCCAGTTTATTGCATCCCTCTATCTCCAACATTTCCACCACTTGCTGTGCAATATCCACTTGCCTGTTCTCAATGGCTACCATCATTTTAAGGTCAAATGAAGTGCTTCATGCCTTGCTCTTGTTCTGTCTCTTCCTGATGCTGCACAACTGTCGTGCCTATGAATTCATTGTCGGAGGCCAAAAGGGTTGGAGTGTGCCAAGTGATCCCAATTCTAACCCTTATAGTCAATGGGCACAAAAGAGCAGATTTCAAATAGGAGACTCCTTAGGTAAGTTTCTAATCTTATGCATGTCTTCATTGGTTTTAACTTTAATCCAAGAAGGCAGGGCAAACAAGTGAAGCATTTTTAACTGGGTCTAAATTAAATGAAATTTTTTTAGTTGGATTTGTGGAATTAGATTTGTTAACACAACATAGTCTAATCATGTGTAATTGATTTGATACAAATGAGATAAAAAAACTATCTTTTTGTGACGTAATCTTGTTAACACATACTTTAATATTGCTTAAAGTTTATTGAAAACTACCGTTTAAGAGAGACTTGTTAAATATGAGACGAGACCTACTAAAAGTTATGATTTTCAATAAATTTCTTTCTTCCTAGTTCTGTTATGATAAATAAAACTGTACTTTGCCTGTTGGAAGTTTAAAAGCCTTTTAAACCACAATGCTATACTAATCCAAAGGATTCAAACATTGTGTTCTACCTATCCCTTTTCAACACTAAAATGATTGCAACAAGTAAAATGACACAATCAATCATTTCAGTTAAAAAATATGGTGTAGCTGGTTATTGAAAAGGGTGAAGTTATATATTTCAACTACACAAATTACAATTGCAGTGTTCAATTACCCTTCTGGCAAAGACTCAGTGATTCAAGTAAGCAGCAAAGACTATGAGAGTTGCAACACTGATGCATACGCTGAAAAATTCTCAGACGGCCACACAGTCATCAAGCTCAGCCAATCAGGGCCTCACTACTTCATCAGTGGAAACAAAAACAACTGTCTCAAAAATGAGAAACTGGTGGTGATTGTGTTGGCCGACAGGAACAACAAAAACACATACACCAACCAAACAAGTCCTTCACCTTCTCCTTCTCAGTTTACAACACAATCAGTAGCTCCATCCCCAGCACCTTCTCAGCAACAGGTTCCATCTCCGGTGGCAGCACCTCCTCAGCAAGAGGCTGCTTCTCCACCATCTCCACCCTCTAACCAAACACCAGCTCCAGCTCCTGTTTCTGATCAGCCTTCTCCTCCTTCTCCTCCTCACAATGATGCTTCCTCAATCCTGGTCAGTTTTGCTGGTTCTGTTGGAGCATTATTCATGGCCTCGGTTCTGTTTTTTTCTTTGTAAGTGGAGTGTATGATGTTGTATGAGTGGTTGAGTATAATTTTTTTAGTTGTACTTTTTTTTTCTTCCACAAATTCTTTTTTTTTTCTTTTATGGATTCCTATATACTTTGAGTCCAGTGTTATTAAACTGAACTTTGTTCCAAAGTTGGGATGCTATTTGATATTTGTTTGTGAAAACTGAAAAATAAGCTGACAAAACATGTACCCTTTTGTGTGCTTGTATTTGATGGTTGTAAAAGTATGATGTATACATGTTGATCTTGAAATAAAGTATAGCTATTTTTAATTGTAATCTAGTCATAAAGTATAGCTATGTTTGTATCTAATGGAGATGTTTATTTTGGAGTTTTAAGAGATCCTAAAAGAACACATCTTTATATTTTTTCATAATTTATTTATTAAGTTATTTGTTTTATTTTGAATAAATAAAGTATAAAAGTTAAAAGACTTATTTATACTACTATTTCATAAAAATAAATACAAAATAAAAAAAAATAGCTAAATTAAATTTTATTTAAAATAACTAATAAAAATTTAAAGAAAAATGATAAAAACTGTAGATAAATTATAATGATATTATAATATTTTTTCAAATCAGACTTCCACTCCCTTCCACTTTTCTTTTTCACCATTATACTGATTTCTTTTATAAACTTAAAGACCTATGTAATGTAAAAGAGAATGACAATGAAATGTTTTTAAAAATAAAGAAAAATTATTGAAATTTAAAAAAATTGGAATTTCTATAATTTGATAAAATATGAAATATATCTGTTTACTCAAGATTTTAACATTCGAAAACAGTAAAGAATTTTTAAGTGATAACATTGTTAATACATAATGTATTAATCCCTGTCGTAAATTTATGCCTGTCCTGTGTGTAGTCTTGCATGGAACTTTTGGATAAGTATTACATTTTTTCATAACTTCAGATTAGGTATTCTAATATTGTAGAACCAAAACACGCCCTTAGGTGGCACATGGTGCAAGTCAAATTGTTCACTTTTAACCATTTAGGTAAACATTTGATCAATTTAGTCCCAATTTCACATTCAAAATCATTAATAATCTAATACCATAGCAACATTAAGTTATCATCATAACAGTACAAAAAATTAGTGGAGGCAAATACATGATGTATTTATGGGGTTCCCAATCCATGTAATTATCGTTTAACTGAATAAAAAACTAAACAATATTATATTTGTATGCTTTACGGTGGATCCATAGATAACAATCTGCCAAAAGACCTCCTCGCTAAAGTGGATCTGGCGAAATCAACAGTCCTATGCTATAATAAATTGTCAACAGCTATCTATCAAAAATTTTTGCCAAGCTCAACTTTTTTCATTAGTCTAATAGTGTTGTGCAAAATGGAGTCCAAAATTCCAGCAACCTGAAAACCACAGAGAAGACTCGTCAACCATACCAATAGAGGACAATACAGGGGCTGAACCACAATATGAGATACAAACCGTGAAAACACCCCCAATAATAGCACAGACATTCGTAAGGAAGTGAGAAAAGGACTTCGGATTTTCTGTTATTAAGACCTGCTCACAAAAAAATATCATGTAAACCAACTAAACTTATAAAGAAAACGGAAACTTAATCAAATCCATAATCTCCATTTGCAGACCTGCATGGGGGAGAGCTCAAGATGGAACTTAGCAACAGGAATGTGTAAACTCTGTGCAACACTGCTGTGCGCTGTATACTCATACTCCTCAACTAATTTATAATCTTTTCTTGTTATCACCTCTGTTTTAACTACCTGAAGGTAATGTTCCATCTGTAGCCACAGATATCAGATAAATGTGTAAATCAATCTCCAAGCATCGGAAATGCGCTCATATTTTCTGTAGTTATCAAACATCCATGAAGATAATAACCATGTCTAAAGTCACCAAAAGATTAGATTCTATTAGAAGTTGTGTTATCTCTGAGGATATTAACAACTAATGAAGGAACTTGTAAATGGATTTATTGCCTCCACCTCCATATTGCTTTTTTTTTTTTCATTTGTTATCCTTTTGGATGCTTCAGAGATTACAGATGCATGCAAAAATTCAAACACATATACGTTCAACAAGTTCCCACATTTTAGATAGCAAAACAAAGAGTTAAGAAGGTTAAAGATTAGAGCCCTTTAGAAATCAATGATATAACTTCACCATGCATAGGAGAGTAAAGCTTTTATTTATTTCTGTATATTTTATTCTAGAAGTCTAGCAGCAGTCAGTAGTGTATAAAAAAATTCCAGATTATGAGTGAAGGAGAAATGCTGGAATGCAATTTATAGGGAACAATATGTATTATAGTCTAAAAAATGAATAGAACTTCATCACGCCCTGGGCAACCTATATCTACCGCATCTTACTCTGGCAGATGCAGGTCTATATAACTTCTCCATTAATAATCAAATATGCTGATACAAACCATAAAAAGTCACATTCTCAAATAAAAAAAGTTAACGAGGTAGGGATTTTTTATGTTAACTATTAACTTACAGTAACATTTGCTCCTAAATCCCGTGTGTTGATAAATGACAGGCCATTCAGCCTGTCATGACTGCTACCTACGTAAGGTATCAAGCGCTTCACATCACTCATAACCCTAGGTGACACTTTCCTTCCAAAAGATAAGTGGTTTATGACATGTGACATGTTCATTTGGGAAGCATCAAAGGAATGGGCATCGGATCTAGCTGAGATGATTAAGTTTCCAGGAACCTGCAGAGAGCAAAATAGCTTATGTTTCAGCATAATATATGTATATTTTTTAAAAGAACAGGAGGTCATATCCCCTGTACAATTTTTTATTATTTCAATATTAAAAACAATAGCTTCTATTAAAGGCAAAAAGACAATTTAAAAACTAGGTAGGACCTAATGTGTCAGTTATTTCCAGAGCATTGTGAATGTTAGTTCATCCTCGCACTTAAAACACGAAAGTACTGGAGTTTTTTTACATTGCAGTAGGTTAATTTAACCATACAGAAGTATACCTTCTTAACACGCACATATCCTTCAATTCTACATCCCCCAGCTGATGGTGCTGGTCTTTTTGTATGTGACGCAAAAGTGGATTTATCCCCCAAACTTAACTTCTGAGATTCTGAAGGAAGAGACGCCACTAAATTGTCCATGGTCTGCAGGTGAGATACTTCATATCAGGTATGTTTCACTCTAATGGTAAAGAGGTGATGTTCGATTACATTAAAAGGCTTTGTCTGGACTCTTTCATGTTAAACTCAAAGCATATAATGCTAATTTTTAAACTATATATGTTTACCTTGACTAGGCTATCTGTGTCGCGATCACCGTAATAGGACTCGTGCTCATGATGTCCATGGTCACTCCTGAAATAGGAGAAAAGATGACTAGATATGATCAGAAATCTAAAACTTTAAAACCCAAATCACAGACCAAAGAGGTTCAATATTCCAAATGTTCAATCGTGTAGATTTCGTTGAATTGAGATTGCCTACAGATAGAATTATTGACTGCTACGACTTTCAAGAAGGAAAGTGTCAGCAGCAGCACCAAGCTACCTTTCATCATTACTATATAGGACATGACTCACATCACAAATTACCATATGATCTTCCTTCTAAAGTTAAGCTGGTCCACCTATTCCAAACAAACATCCCTGCATTCTCCCAAATTTTCTATCATTACCATTGTTGGCATTTGATCATTATTCTCGTTCTAGACAAGATTTGAGCAAATAAACAAGCATATAATACCTCAAAAATCGCATGAATACAAGTATGTTTCCCAAAAAGAAAACTGTAAAAAGAGATCTTGCATTATTACCTCACATCACTTCCTTTTCGAAAGATACGAATTGAAGGATACCCTTGTACATGATGGCTGGATATTGGAATGAATACCAAAAAAGACAAGGAAAAATAGAAAAGTCAGCAAAAATAACACGCTTTTCTGGTCAAAGCTCATCTCCATCATTATAGTAAGCTAAGCACATATCTATAAACCTATATCATAAGATTTTCTGGTCATAATCCACGAACTTAACATGATTCTCTAATCTCCCGGATGCAACGAAAGAATATATTATATGACAAAAGAACGAATATCTTTGTTACACTATATGGAAATATCCAACGCTATCCTGATCATATCTTTGATAGTCTTTTAGAATTGGTTCTCACATAGTAGGAATATGATTAGTCTAACTAAGGGATAGAGCTCTAGGATTTGTGATCATATCAAGACATGTAACACATCAAATAGTTAAGATTTAAAGAGATTATTGTCCCGTCTCTTTTTTCCCTGTCCCCGCTCTCTATTGTGGTTGGTAGACTCATAATTCATCTAATTTCAATTCAATGTTTGATATTTAATTTTTTTCAAATCCTTCTATTGCTCTCTATTTCATCGATTTTTAAAAATCCATCCCACTGCCTTAATTGCCCCCTAAGTAATAGCTAGTATGAGTGATGGGTAAGACTAATCGATGAAAAGCACATTTTAAGTTTGGTAAAATTGAAAAATCAAGTCCATTTTCTAATGCCTACACATAATTTTTTTGCACATCGTCCACAGTACTCAAACCCTAGGGGAGCAATGCGAGATGTCTAGTCTTAAATTTTGAGCTTTAAACTTAATTTAACTATAGAAAATCAGCTTGTAATATATCATATTTTGGATATATATTTAGATAACATCTTTTTCAGCAAAAATTTGGACATAAAAATATTTAATTTATTTATAATTTAATTTTAATTCAATCTTATAAAACTTTTTGTAACGTGAAACTTATCTCACATTTATATACTATATTTTTTTTATTGTATCTCTAATTTACGTGAGTTTTCAAACAATGAGTTATTCCCTATTTTCTTCGGCGGAAAGTTTAATCTATAGTCATCGTTTTCCCCAATCCATCAGCGTAATCCCTTTATTACAAATATATTATCTCTGTACTTTCAGCCACGGTAAAACATAAAAAATCATCTACATACAATTCAGTCAAATTATGAACGATAGAAAACCTAAATTATCAATAAACACTACATAAAAATCAAGGAGATAATCAGCTGCAAGTAAGAAACGTTCTTAAAAAAGGGGTACCTCCGGCACAATTCTCCATTTTGAGTGCAATCTACCCTCCCCATAACAATACGACCATCCGTTTCTGGATCATATCTTCACAAAAAAGCAATCGTACAGATAAGACATCAAATTATAAAAGTCTAATCTCTAGGACCGAGGAAAGCACTGTAAAAATTGAAGTACCTCTCTCTAATTATTTTAGATGCTTTTTCCCATGAAGGTTTCTGAAAGGAAATAGATGACGAAAGTGTCACACAAAAACTTAAACGTTAAACAGAACAACTTCTACATGATTTTCTTTATCACAATTTAGTAATTCATCAATCATCTTATATATGCAAATTACATGCACTATGCAACACTTACACCCTTTGAATGGCATATCATTTAGGTTTCTGCAGCATGAAGTTGCATTAGTCACCGTTAAAGTGTATTTGATGATGAGGTTGCATTGCAGTAAACATTCAAATTAGCCCTTACCCCTACTTACTTAACCGAACGATTATTTCTTAAGGGATAAAAGTTAATGATAATAGAAATAGAAAAGTTAATGTATTTAGGCAACAATAAAGAAACGAGGAACCCCTTATTTGTTGAACTAATGAGGAACAATAAATGAAGATAAAATAATTACCAATCTTTGACTCCAATAACACCAAGGAGCATAAAAATTAACAACTGTAATTGGAAACCTGCCAAAAGGTTATTCAGAATGGGGTTAATGGTACAAAAATATTGTTCAGTCCCAGACACCAGAGAGAAAGAACTATTCATCTCTAGTATAGCTGAAACTACAAAAATCAACAAAAAATGAATGAATTTCTTGATTAACCCACTTACTGGTGAGCATATTTATCAAAATTATCTGTTGTGAGTTCAAGAGAACCTCCAATGGATTCTTCATGTACTTCATTATCGTGCTTTATGTTGGTAGTAGCTGGTTCTGAATGGTACTCGTGACCAGTGGTTCTTAAATTTGAATCAATAGAAAACTTGCGAATTGTTTTTGTTAGATTCAGCCTGTTCTGAAAACAAGAGGTCACAAATTAAGGACAAGGAAATATCAACAAACAGAGACAAGAAGGAATTAAAGCACAGGTTTCACATACAATTCATAAAAAGATGAGGATTTTGTCATTCGGAATATAAGGAATAGTGCGAAAAGAAGTAATAGATCTATTTGAAGTACTTGTTATATTTCAGTGCACTGGATTCACATTTAAAGGGAAAACATGGCATATAGAATTTTGAAAATCTATTGATGAACAAATGTTCTGAAGGTTAAAGGCATCTTCATTTAATAACACTGAAATTTCTACAAGATTCAATGAACTTTTTCTAGTGGTTAATTACAGGTTCCTTAGGTCTGAATTCACAAAATTATACAATGTATCTTCCGTGAATAGCATACTCATGTTTAGCCAATTCTTTGCTACTCAGTTTTAATGAATACATATGAACTTATTACGTTAAACAAATGGAACTAATAAATACTTGGAGATTTTAATTTTTTTTTTTTGCTACAGTACTATGGTAAACTCAGGGAGACTATGACACATTTAATTAACTAATCAAAAACCAAAGTAAAATTTCTAAAACCAGAAGCATAAATGTTTTTTTGTAAGAGATGATCAAAAGAAAATAATAGAAACTTACTGTGCCCAGCACATCACTCACATCAACCGCTGCAAACTCACAAGAAAGGGCAGGAAAACTACAATATAAATTAAAGCCATCAGCAAGAAACAATATATAGAGAGCAGAAAAGTTCATAAACAGTCATACATAGTAAGAAGAATACGATAAATAGCTATAGTTGCTATATGAATTGAACAAGTAATACAAACTCAGAAAAATCATGAAACATATAAAACACAATTATCACAACGGCAATCCTTGATTTCAAATGTATAAAAATAATTAAAACAGGGTCCCAGTTTTACAGCTTCAAATCCAGTTTGAAAGGAAGAAAGAGGTATACTATATGAAAAATAATAGGTAAGTAAACCTGTCGAAGGAAATAATTTCTTTCTATTAAGAAGTCAAATTACAATTCATTTTCTTTAACAAATTAACCAAATTTTTAATGATTAAGTTATCAAACTCCTAAGAGGTGCCCTTTGTAGATTTTTAAGTGGAGAGTTATACGCATTCTTGATAACAAGAGTGATGGTATACAAATATCATGCAGCACAAGTTCTACGCTGTACGAAGTCCATGTGGGAGAAAAAATGAAGCTATATATACAAACATAGAAAAAGCCTATTTAGCCTTTTACCTCATATTGAAATCTATACGTAAATAGTCCCCATCACTACTCTTGTCAACAATAACAGATGTAGCGGTGCTGACAGACAAATAACTATTAAGTTCCTGCAACACAGTTGCATGTAATAAATCAATATGAATTTTGACAACCAAATTGAAGCATGAGACCTAATATCAATCCTAGAACACATGCATGAAGGCTTCACATGTGATAAACATAAACATTAGTGGTAAAAGCTACAAACCATTCCAAACAAAAACACCATGCAGAGAGCTGCTATTATGGATAACCCTGCTCCTGATACTGAAGCCTCGGTTAAATCTCTAGGGATTTTTCTGCAGACAGAAGACAAACAGTAGGCACATATTTATCAGCAAAAGGACAATGTTACGTGCATTCACAAATCTTCCCCTATATAATTTGAATGCTTTTACTTGAGTAATTTAATTTCTTATTCCACTATCTCTCAAAGAATAACATGCCATTTTTTCTTGTTTATTGCTTCCAAGTTTTCAACAAATAATCACAACATTAACACTTTGTTTTTACTTTATTTTATGTTTCCAAAGATTTACATAAGAAACAACGAAAACAAAAAAAAATCTTGTTTTCAGCGTTTTGTACACATATTTGAAAATAGGATTGAACTTAGAAAGCAAAATGACTATTTTCTAAATGTTTGTAAAAACAAGAAAGAAATAAAAACACTGTGTGGACTACATATACCACCATTTCTCGTATATAAAACATTTAGCACTTTCAGTAGGCATCGATGTATCACATCACAGTACTTCAAAAGGCTTCTCCCTACCGGTAAAAACATTCAATATTTTCTCGGAGATGATAGCACATGGTTCATAGTATAATATCTCAAAATTAAACTCACCAATAAAATCCAGAAGCTTTGCTAATAAAAATTAAAAACACTTGATTCCTTATACGTGTATATGAAGTGAAACATGTTGACAAGGTTCATGCATATAAAAAGTCTTTATTAATAAAGACATATCCATTTGGACTATCCATATCCTCAACATCTTGGAAGTGGTCACTGCACATTCCAAACAAGATTCAAAACTAAATCCCCATTCACTAATATCCATTTTTGCATATACACACACTGATTAAATACCGCATCAACGTTCTCTTATGCTGTAAATTTCCCTGAATCACACACAACTCACAAATAAGTCCGCGACCATGTTAACCGCAATGTAAGGTTTCCGGAGTGTCCACAACCACAATTGAGGCCGCATCTGTCACATTTATCAATAATATTCCATATATCAAGGAAAACGACGAAACTGCGATTGCAACAGCTTCTATAACATTTTCCAAATGCATAACAGAAGCAAAACGAATTGAATTGATTTACCGCTACACCAAAAACAGAGTTAAATGCCACGAAAAAAAAAACACACATAGAGATGATTGAGGGAATAACAGAAAGAGTAATAATCATTATATGAATCAGTCGGTAACTACAAGTTTACGGTCAAATTAACGGAGCCACCGGCATTGCAGCTGAAGATTTTCACGTGCATTCAACGTATAGATAGATTGAACAAACAAGGTGATCCAAAAACACGAAATGCACGATTGTGGAAGAAAAGAAAAGAGAGATAGATACGTAGAGAGGGAGATTCTAACCTGTAAAAATCCACTGATTTGAGTTTGCTGGAGGAAATCATGGTTGCGAGAAAGCGAAATTTCACGGAAAATGGAAAGGAAAATGAAAGAGGAGGATAGATGAAGAGGAGAATAGAAGAAAGCTCAAATCCCAAAGGATTGAGATTTGAGATTGCAAATGGAAATGTATTGGTAATAGATCGAAGGAGAAGGAGCTTCAACTGTTAGCTTTTCCGTTGAGTTTTCGTTCAATACTAACTAAAACTCCGCGCACTCTGTCTCTCTCACTCAGTTTGCGCACAAAAAAATTATATTTTATTTTCATTTTTATTTTAAATAAGTGATAATACTACCTTCAGTACTTTTCACGAATAAAATAGTATAAGAAAACACCTTTACAAAAAAAAGTATAAAAATTCACAAAATAAAAAATTCACAAAATAAAAGATGACTAAATTTGGAATACCTTGTAACAAACTTAAAAATCTTATACGTTTCCTTTTTTCCTTTGTAATGGTGTGTAGTAGTTGAAACTTTAGAATGCCTTACTATTTTTATATGCATGTATTTATTTATATGCATGTATTTATTTATATGCATGCATATATATATATATATATATATATATATAATTTCTTAAATAAACACATTGTTATAATTTTAATATCCTAATTTATACTCTCATTATAGTTTGATTATTGAATATTTTAATTTCTAAAACTATTGATGGTGGATTTATTACAAAGGAGTATTGTAATTATCATTGGCATGATTGTTCTTTAATAGCCTCCTTTTTATTCAGCCAATCAGGCAAAGGGTGGAGGTTTGCACTATCATCATTAAAATATGTGCAAAAAGTATAAAAGATTAAGGGTCAACTACTGTTTTCAGTCAACATTATTAAGATTGGGATTTTAGTGAGAGAGAGACTTTTTATTTTGCAATCTTGTTCATATGATCTATAATGCTATGCATAGTTATAACTATGAGACACAAGGAAGAAGAAAATCAAAGAGAGGAACAAGATAAAGGAAAAGGAGAAGAGGAAACAAAATTTGACTTATTTTTAAAACAAAAAAAAAAACAATCTTAATTTACCATATGTTGCGTTTATTTTATTAGACTCTATTCATAAATGTTTTTTTATTCTATCACGTATGTTGACAAAGTTAAAAAAAAGAAGCTAATGAAGAGAAACAGAAAAAAAATTGACAAAATATACTCAACTGATGGAATGGATTTTATTTTAGATAAATATACCAAAAATAGTTTGGAAAATCTAATCTTATTTAAAACTATGATTAAAATTATAATAAATATCAATCATATTTCTTCTAATTTTAATATTTTTTTTCGTAAAGTCGCATTCATATCTCTATAATTTTTAAGCAATTCACTTACTATATATTTTTAATGAATATCACTCACATTCCTCACAATTTTTTAATAAATAGTTTTACTATATGAGAGAGATGCGAATTATTTAGTGAACATATGAAATATTAAAATCCATTACATGTCTGGAGCCAGGATGTCTCTCCGTGGTGACACAGGAGTAGTTCGATCATAGGCACGCTTAGAGTAAAATTGAATTAAAAAAGATAAAATTTACTAAATTGCGCATCCGGGGAATCGAACCCCGGTCAGTACCGTGGGAGGGTACTATGATACCACTACACCAGATGCGCTTTTGAAAATGTAATCGAGGTTTTATAATATAGACGTTAAAACTGAAGGAGCGAGATTTGTTCGGTTAATGAAAGAAGAAAGAGTAGTGTAAGAAGTAACATGTTCACTTTAGATGATTCGTGGAAAAGTGATTAAATAGATTTGAGAATAGATTTAGAAGTAAAATTTATAAGAATTAGAATAAGATTTTATTGATGTGACAAATAAAAAAAAATTGTTTAATAGATAGAAATTAAAGATTGTCAAAATGCTTCTAGATATTAATGTAATATAAAATTATATTTGTTAATGTTATTTAATTATAACATGAGTTTATAAAGAGTAAAAATTAACATTAAGTATTAAAATTAATTCTAATGTTATACAAAAATAATTTAGCATGTCATTGATTGTTTTTTTATTTTATTTTAGTTTTGTTTACAATTATGGAAAAAGAGAGCGAGTAAGGGATTTATATAATTTACAATTAGCATTTAGGATTTCGTTTAATAATTATTATTTTTTTTATCCTAATTGAATATGTTAGAAGGAAACCCTAAATTTAATTTCCTTTTTCCATTGAGGTTTCCTTTTCTTTTCACGCATCATATTTCGGTTGGCTTGATGAAGCTTACGGTAGTGTTTCTTTCACTTTCCTTTGGCTTCGCACACTCTTCTCCTTCAGAAACAAACCTAGATTAGGATCGCGTAGGGGAAAATCTTTCCCCAACCTCTTTTCTTTTCTAATCACCGTAATACAGAGTAACTAGGTTTTCTCTTCTTGATTAAATCCTCTATGATTAACCCCCTCCACAACGCGCACTAGTCCTTCTTTCACCTGCAAAACCAAAGAAACAAGTGAGATAGCCATCAAAAGGAAGATCTCAAGCCATCAAAACAAAGATCTCTTGCACTGGAATTAAGTATGAAGCAGTTTATTCGGTTACACCCAGTCTCGTAACCGAATACGAGGTGCTGAAGCAATTTTCAAGGCTATGGAACCCAATCCCAGCAGCTGGAACCGAATATGCTGCAACACAAAACATGATGGAACCGAATCCATCCACACAAAATCAAATACAACCTCCACTTTTATATCTTCTACGCGCTGAAATAGATTACTTGGAATCGAATACTTCAATTTGGCATGAGTTATTTCAAACAAAAAGTGATAGCATTTGACGAAAAAACTGAGGGTAAGGATGACATTTCTCAATAAATCAGCTCAAATCATCGCATTTCAGCGAGATATCAAAAAGGCATCAATCCCGCAAATCATCTCAATTTCTTCCTCGTTAATCACTCAAAACGAACACGAATATCTCGCAAATCGTCGCTCGAAATTTCTCTTGAACATAGTTTTCCATTTAAGCGAACACACTGTAAGTGATGAGATTTTTAAATAGTTGTGTTGAATGTGATGTTGGGTGATAAGATGAAGATACGTGAAGATGATGTAAAGAAAAATTATTTTTACGGAGGTGTTGAAAGATGGTTTATGTAATTGTGATTTGTTAAGAAGTAAATTTTTAAGTCTAACTCAATTTTCTAAAATATAAAATGTTTGTATTCATTTATATTATATAAATTGATTTTATTTTTAATTGATACGTTAAATTATATAATAAAAATAAAAAGAACAATAAACACATAATTTATACTACTTTTAGAAAAGAAATAACATGTTCTTTCATACATATTTTTATCTTATTATGTCTAAATGCAGTTTCATAAAATATATGAAAAAAGGTTTAATTTTTACATATTTAAAAAAATAAGAATCAATTGAGATGTAGAAATATGAAAATATGAGATTTTCTAATAAATATAAAAATCAACGGAATATTTCAACCTATAAATTATCATCTGAATCCAAAATAGTTTTTAACATTTTATTTCTTTTCTCCAACAGTAATTATTTCAATTTTTTAAGCCATTTTTTTCAACAATACACCTATATATAGTTAAAAGTAATCAAACCACTAGCAGTAAGAAAAATATAGAAGTAGTCGAAAGTTAAGGTTTTTTTTTTTTTAATTTGTACTGATTGAATATTTCTAGTGTTAGAAGTTTAAAAATACTATTATTTAGAAGGCTGAAAATATGTAACAAGTGAAGTGACAATTGATATAATCAATAATATCAAAACATTTGAAAACGAAAAAAAAGAAAACCTCAATAATAATTAGGGTAAGAAAAAAACATAAAGATGGTCGACAGGGAGAAAGCTTATGCGCAATGGGTTCCTTCCTCTAGACCATTACTCCTGCACTCATGTTTTTTCCTGCACTTCCACAATCTTTAAATACCAACTCTATCTTTTGAGTAATTGTTTTTCATTTTACAATTTAAGTTCCAAATGTAATTCATAGATCTTTCAAATCACACAATCCAGAAAGAAAATGTTATATTTTTATATTTCAAATTATACCATCTAAAATATAAAATTAATATTGTAGATTGCATGCAGATTTAATGACGATTTGCCTTACTACAATAATTGTCAGTCAAGGAACCAGCGTACGTAACAAATAAACTTGAAATATGACTATTTTCTTAATAATAAAATTTTAAAAGAACATAGGTTTATTAAATTTAATATTTAAATCTTGAAATGTTATCCTAAAAGTTTATTTTGGTATAACATTAGTTTAAATATGATTGTGATAGTATTTGATGTAAAAAGTGAATTCTAAGCAATTTAAATTTACTTTTAAATTTAAAATTTTATGCTTTTTTTTCTTAATCTCCAATAGATAAATAAACAAATTATATATATATATATATATATATATATATATATATATATATATATATATAACAAATATAATTTGCATTATTAAGTTTTATTACATACGTACTTAACCTACACTAATAATTGAGCGAAATGAAAGAGGAAGAGAAAACCTTCGGAGAAAGGGAAAAAATATAGAAGATTAAAGAAAGAAAAACAGTATATTTCTTTTTTATAATTTTGATACATCTATTACCTAAAAAAATATAGTTATTTTTCTATTTAATTCTTTTTCTTTATAGTTGTTGAGCTCTGAGGAGTTTAACTTCAAATAGATTTTTTTTTAATTTATATATATTGAGATTTTTAGACACAAGGTATTATTCACTTTTGTTTCATTTTTCATATATCTTTACATTTTATATCTTTATTCAAATTTCGAGTTAACTTATTTCATTAATGAAATAAATATAACTTATTTCATTAATTATTTTAAATAAATTAGTCATTTTTGTCTTAATTAGATAGAAAATAACTTATTTGTATTGGTTTAATAAAAGATACGAGGAAGATACTTCGTATAAATGAGAATATTTGATAAATAAAAAGAAGAAAACCTATAAATTTATTATTTTAAGCTTTTAGATAGAATCTAACATTATAACTTCTTATATGGATTATCTCATTATATGGATTATCTCATTATTAGTATCCAGTCTATCAAAAAATAAAGAATCTTAATTTGTGATTTTTTTATATTGAAAGTACTTCTAGTAAGTGTTTCAGGTGTGTTCTCTTAAGATAAAATGACGATTCAACTAAAGCCAAAGTCGAATTAAGAGAGAGTGAACCAAATGTGAAAAGACTCACACTTACGTTTTGTTCACTTGAGGGAGTTTGGAGGAGACAATTTGGGGGAGTTTGGAGGAGACGATTTGCGGGAGTTTGGAGGAGACGATTTGCGGGAGAGTGATTGAATGAATTTGAGGAGATTTGAAGGTAATTTTTTTGTTGTTTATTTGAGTGGATTTGGAGGTAGATGAGAACGTATTTGGAAGTAAAGTTTGTGAGAATTAATGTAGGATTTGATTAATGTGACAAATTTAAAAAATTTGTTTAATTGGTAGAAATTAAAGATTATCAAAATGCCCCTAGTTATTAAAGTAATATAAAATGATATTTGTTAATGTTATATTTAATTGTAAAAATGTTTATAAAGAGTAAAAAATTAAAAATAATTATTAAAATGTAAAATAATTATAATTTAGTAAAATGAATTTTGTAAAAATTCTCCCTCACCCCACAAGCAAAGCACCCTCAACCTTTTTCGCTTCAATTTTTTATTTTTCATTGCTTCTTTTTTTTTTCTTTCTCTCTACCCCATTTTGCTTTTATGAGTTTTTGTGTTTGTTGTTGGGATCTATTTCATAATGGGTTTATCCCAAGGCCCCTGCACTGATTTCAGGGACCTTACCAATGCCCAAACCTCTTCCCCCGTAGATCACTATTGTGACTACAACAAGCTTAAATTCAGAACATTGCTCAGAAAAATGATTTGGGAATTCGATCTTGCTTGTGTGGCCAACCTTCCTGGCGCCGGAGGGACTCTGAGAGGGGACTGAGCGATGGCAAGAAGACGAATTTGGAACACAATAAGGTGTGGTTGCTCGCGGAGTCTGGTGGGTGTGGAGTAGAATTGTCCAATGCTGACCCTCAATCAGTTCACTCCTCTTTCAGGTTCAGCTTTTGTTCTCAGGTGGAGTTGGAGTCCCTCCACATGAGTTCTTCCAGTGTTGTGACCGTTTTGATGGTTAATTTGGATAATGGGGTGAGTGAATCTCGCGCCAAGGAAATCAAATGCAGGAGGATGGAGTCCTTGGAGAAGAACATATCCCCTATGCCTCACTCCCTTCTTCTTCTTAATAGCATTGGAACTGAATACCAACCATTGGAATCGAATACAGCTTCAGTTCTCCTTCTTCATATCCGTGGAATCGAATACTAGGCAATGGGAACCGAATACAACTTGGCATTGTTGTTCTTCATGGGGTTGAAACCGAATACGGGTTCCTTGGAACCAAATATGCTTTCCTCTTCTTCATCTTCTCCAGCTTCAAACACTCGTTCTCTTCATCAACCACTATTTTCTTCATCTTCCATCAACCTTATCTTCTTCATCTACAACCAACCCTACAATGTAAAAACAACAAATTGCAACTGGAATTATTTTCAGATATAGGGACACTTCAGACTTTTTCGATTCCATCCCTCCAAATCTCACCACATTCGCGAGTAAGTGAATAGTCCATGATCTCGCGTTTCCCTTCAAATCTGCCCGCGCATTTCTCTTCATGTAAACATGTAATTCACTTCAAATCATCGCTCTTAAAACTGCGTAAACAGTACTTTCCCTCGAAGTGAACACGGTGTTAAAGAGGAGTTGCAACGTATATGAAAGAAAACTCATAAACCCATTAAGATTCTTGATTAGAGGTAGTGTCACAACAAGTTGAGAGCGAAATTTTACATCAATTTAGGAAGGAACCAATGGAAAAATTCTCTTTTTTCACTTCAAACAATTCCAAGCATTGTAAACAATGCATCTATCATTTAAAAACATTTTTCATTGAGTGTTCTCAAGCAAAAATTAAAGAGACTTTGTCTTAAACCAAAAGGAGATGACAACATTGTTACAAGGGTAAAGTCCTCCCTTACAAACACGAAGCACATACAACAAAACATTCAAACTATAACGCACTTATGAGGTCGAGAAGACATAAGTGAAACATATTGATATTATTGTACAAATAAAAATATTCAACACCAACTTTTATCCTACTATATAACATTGTCTTTGATCATTATAATAAAACATAATCATTTTTAGTATAAGCACACTCACATAAAAAATAATACAAATAAGAGCATACAATTAAATTATTATTTTTATTAGAATAAAGTTGTAAATCCTCTCACAAATTTTATAAAAAATTTATGCAGATTTACAAAAGATAAAAACTGAACCTTATGTTTGGATAAAACGAATTTAATTATAAGAATTTCAAATACATTATATTTGAAATACTTTCGATTGAATTTTCTTTATTTAAAAAATAGTTTGTTTTGATGGAGTAATTGAAATATCTTAGATTTTAATTTTATTTTTTGGATAAAATTTTTGTAATTTTTTTAAGTCAAAATTCTACTTTAAAAATTTGTTAATAAGTTAACTTTACCCTTAAGCCCAAGTAGACTTAGGTTAACATTCAGCGTAGAGAAACTCATCTTGAGTCACCTTGATCTTAGGATTGGGACAAGTCATCTCAACCTTTGATTTGAGTTGATTCGTCTCAACCTTCGACTATGATGACTCGAGCTAACCTTCGACATAGATTGACCTGCCTTGACTTTTGGTCCGAGCCTAGTTATCACTACTTATGATCTGATACAATTCGTCACGACTTGTCACGCAACCTTTGACCTAATAAACACATCTCGACCTTTGATATGAATCAACTTATCTCGACATGTGACCCGAGCTAACTCGGCTCAACCTTCAACCAGGGACAAATCGAGTTGACCTTTGGCGTAGGTCAAATCGAATCAACCTTCGTCTAGGGAAGAATCAAGTTGACCTTCAGTTTGGGCAAAATCGGGTTGACCGTTAGTCTGGGAAAAATCATATCGATTTTCGACTGTGATTATTTGTTTCAACCTTTAGATCAGGCCAAAATTTCTCAACCTTTCGGCCTAGACTAAATCGACTTGACTTTCTCCCTAGACCAAATCAGCTTGACCTTCGATCTAGACTAAATCTGGTTTACCTTCAACTTGTCCTAAATCAGCTTAACCTTTGGCCTAGGCCAAATTGACTCAACCTTTGTCCTGAGTGGAATCATGCCTGACTTTTGGTCCGTGTGGGATCAACTAGACCTTTGACTCGTGCCGAATTGATTCAACCTTCTGCTCGAGCCAAATATGCTCAACCTTCGATGTAAGCCACATGCATTCAACCTTCGGTCGAGATTGAACAATTTTGTCCTTCAACCCAGACCAACTCGTCTTGACTTTCAATGTCAAATCTTTTTGTCCTCTAGCCTAGGCTGATTCATCTTGACCTTCAACTTAGGTAAAGTCGACTCGACCTTCGACCTTAGTCGAGTCGACTTGTCCTTTGACCTAGGCCGAGTAGGCTTGACCTTTGGCCCAGACCGAGCCAACTTGACCTTAATTTTGATCCGAATTGTTTCTTCTTTCAGCTCATTATGACTCATCTCAAATTTTAGGCCAGACCAAATCGTTTCGTCCTTTAACCTAGATTGACTCGTTGAACTTCGGCCTAGCCGACTGGACAAGACCTACGACTTAGGCCAACTTAGCAAGATCTCTGGTTGGCCTACCCAACTCGACTAAACCGACTTAACCCGACCTTCAATCCAAGTTAACTCAAATAAGTCTTTTGCTTAAGTCAATTCGATTATGCCTTCAGTTTGGATGGACTTAGTTCAATCTTCGTGGGTGAAATGAGAAGAGTTGAAAAGAGTAAAATTACAAATTTACAAATTTATTATATCTTTTAGGATATTTAAAAATATATTTTTATTAATTTAAAATACATTTTAAAAAAAATAATTATTTTTAATTAATTTAAGTTATTTTGAGTTTAAGAATTTTAAATTCTTAAAATACTTGAGTTATCTTTTTAAATTATCTCATTCAATATTTATTGAGTTCTGATGAAACCAATTAAATCAAATTTTAATTTTTATATTATTTTTTATTAGTGATAGTTTAATGAATACTTATGTAAAAAAAAGTAATAGTTGATGAACAATTAAGTTCTCTCAAATTAATTTTTTAGTGAAAATAAAATAAAATAGAATAGTTAAGTATAGCTTATTATCACTCTTTTCACATGTTTCTTCTTTGATTCTGGTTTTGGGTGATTAGTTTTATACAGTCTTAAGGGCTGAATTCTTTTGTTAGAATTCAAATATAGTTTCTATAATGGGTAGTCTTTGCTTCATACTAGATTTATGTTCCATAAATAAATATATAAAAGTGCTACTGATATAGTGTAAAGGATTAAATGATGCCATTGGAAACAAATAAAACGACTTTATAAATTTGAAAACAATGATTGATTCATTATATATATAGAACATGTTCTAGCTGTCTGGCATGATTCTATTTTGCCTTAAAAAACGATTATCCATTATGTGCACTAATTAAGAGAGAGAGAAATTCATAAGTATTTTCAACACTCAAGAATTCACAATTTTCTCATTGTCCTTTTTCTTGTTGCACATCCATATTCATTTTCTTTTCCTGTGGGTGTCAATGGATATATTTTCTCAAATGCATATATATTGAGTGGTTTTTCATGGAATTAATCAACCAATATATTTCGCTATCATCGACATAGGAACTAAGCAAAGACCTTTCTTCTTCAGTTCTGTGTGGTCGTTGTCACTTCTAAGACTTTCATCTCTCTCTCTTGGGGTAGTTTTTTTTCCCTACAAAAACAAAAAGGAACAACTTTTGTTAGTTTTTTTAAAAAAAAAAACTTAAATTGTTCATCAACTTAGTTCCATAATCAACATGTATATGCATTGCAAGCTTTTGCTGAGTCGGAAGAAGGACACCATTTCAATATAGGAAAAGGTAATAAGGAAAAAGATACGATAATAATTCCAACCTTCAATTAATCAAGAAATTTTTCTCAAATATCTTTTCTTTTCTTCCAAACAGTAAGAATGTAACAAATAATTATACACATATCATATATCATCAATAAAAAGTGCATTGAGTTTATCAAATTAGCCTGAAAATTCTCCATTTTTTTCTTTCCCTTTTGCTTTATTAAACTGGTTCTCATATAATATTTTCAATAAATTAAATAATTATAATATGTTGGGAATCCAAAAGACCCATCAATTTCACTAAATGAAAAGAAAAAACACGAATGCATATATAAGATGAAGAAGAAAAGAAGAAAAATAATGAACCTTGGAACCTTTGACCGGAGAAGTTGCAGTATCTTCCAAAGCATCATCAACCACTAAAGCAGTTTTGATCTTCTTTCTCTTCCTGAAACATGAATCCTGAGGTTGCGTGGTGTCATCATCAGTTAAGGTTTTCTGAGCAGCACAGGAAAAGAGGGTGGAGTCGCTATCAACACCAGAGAAAGACACAGAACAACGTTTGTGATCATCAATACGATGGTCGTTAAGGAAATCCTCAAAGTACTTAGTCCAACCACTCTCCTCGGAGGAGCCACACTCACTTGTAGGAGGTTTGGTTATGGCAGAACTCATAGAAGCTGCACCAAGAAGATAAGATGAAGGAACGATGATGAAAATATTATTGGGGTTGGGTGGTGAGAAGTTTTAAAGAAGAAACGAAGAGTGTATAGTTATAACATATATGCAATAAAGAATGAAGAAATATGATAAAATATAGAGGAGTTTGGAATCTTGGGGTGGGACATAGAGTAGGGGAAGTTAAACTAAGGTATGTGTCATTATGTGTGAGTGTTTGACCTTTGTGGTATGTGGGAAGAGGTTTGCAAAATTTTCTTCATGCCGGAGTTAACTTTCCACTATTGCTTTGAATTAGTCATTGCTTCGCCCTACCTATAGAACCTTGGAAATCTTCTTTCGGCTTAACTTAACTCATTCATTCTCTAATCTTCTTTTTCTTTTTGCTGCTTTTATATTTACAGTTCACTTATTGAAAAGTATACATTTTGTATATGAAATTAAATTAATAAGTAATTCGTTTGACAATAGATACAATAATAGACTCAACCATTAATAAACTTTACTAAGAAAGATAGATTCTAACTTATTAATAATATTTTAGTAATTTATATGATAAATTATAAAAACTTAATATGAAGGAATGTTGATTTTATATAGATGGTTAGATAGAATGTCTTTCTCACATATATGGGGATGTATCAATGGAATAGTTTTAGTTGAATGTATAATAAATATTTGAGAGAAGAATTGATGGATATATAATTCAATTCAAACGTATCCAATTATAAACATATTTATATAGTTTGCTTAACAAATTTTGAGTTAATCTATATTTCTATTAATCATCAGTCTCTCACTTACAGAATAAGAATGTTTACAAGAAAAGAAAATAAAAATGGAAAAAAAATTACCAAATAAAAAACAAGATGTAGACAGTGGAAGAACGCAAGATGACATCTGTTGTGAGGAAGTGTGTAATTATGTATTTATTGTGGAAAAATATAATGATAATTAATTAATTTATTATATAGACATACCATACTAGTTGTTATCTGATTGGTTATTCTATTCTCCGATCGATCTTTATATATAAGAATTTGTTATGAGTTTTCTTCACTGTCCTCAATGCTCAGATGAATCAGACTAGACTCACAAAAGTGTAATCGACCAGATCGATTTGTATTACTCCATCAGATACCTATTATACATTATCATCATTACCTTTCTTATATATATATATAATATAATATAATATTTACAAAAATGAATTTCCTAAGTTCCACGTGTTAGTATAAATGTGTAGACTATTTGGATATAAAGCAAGTCTTGACTTTCTTTTGTGTCCCACCTTTGTTCTTACTGAAAATTGAAGCTAACTAGAAATATAATTGAATTTTTTTAGAATCTTCCTATTCATTTAGCATATTATTTGATATAAAAGTAGATTTGTAGAAAAAATGGTTAATACTTTAATTAATTTCAATATTTAAGTTTGTGTTTTAATTGTTTTTAGAAAATCACTTCTAAAACTTTATAAAGTTATGATCTTAAACAAATTTATCGTACTTATATATATGTAAATAGTTTTATCTTGAATTAAGTTACGTACGTGTTTTTTAACATAAGTTTATTGGGAAAAATGCATAAAAAGAATTTAAAAATTTTAAAAGAAGAGGAAAACCTTAAAAAGAAGATAAGAAATAGAAAATGGAAGAAACGATTACTCCATCTTCAGTCAATTTATCTGATTTTAACCCATATTCATCAAAATATTTAAAAAACTTCAAATTAAATTTCTTCTTTTACAGACGAGACATTAATTGATTTGGAAATTAAACTATTATATTTATAACTCGCTGAGTTTATAAAAATGATTAAAAATATAAATGTGAGTTTAAATTTGTAAAAAGCTGGGCATCATCCATCTCTTCTTGCCATAGAGTGTTGAAAATCTGACGATATAATTGAGGAGGTAAAGAGAATTAAAAGGGCCTGCATTTTTTTAATGGTGACTTTATTTAAGTTTCTTGGTTTCATAATTTAAAGGTAGTGATGGTTGAAAAAGATAAAGAAGTAAGGCATGCTGATTGGGTGGAATGATGTATTGAGAGTTTAATTTTGTTGACTTAAATCATAAACAAACACACGATCGTTTTGAAAAGAATAAAGATAGATGGTGACTTTGCGTTTCTTGTTGCCCATTTCTTTAACCACTTTTTTTTTTCATTGTTTTGCTGATGATGTTGCTTCATGATTTTTTTATCTTCACATGTTAAACTACGTCACCAAAGATCCTATTAAAGGATATTAATTTTAATTCTCAAGAGTTTACTATTGCCGTGCCCCACAAAAAACCTACTTCAAAACTCCTAAATTAAAAAGATAATCCATTTTTTTTTCATCTCTGGTTTTTAAACAGGTTTTAAAATTTTAAAAAATGTTTATCTGATTATACTATATATCCAATTAAAAAATTTAGAAAAAAATGGATTTTTTTAAACTAAGTTTGGTAAGCGTGACAATCCGTTTGATTGCTACGTTTTAGTTTTCAGATTCACAAAGTTGACGGGACGGATACATTGAAAACTACACTCGAAGACAACTTTTTTTTCTACTATTATTATTTTTTAATCTTTAACTTTTTATTTTAATCAATGGGATAATTAATATTACGAAAATATAACTGGCATCTACTTACGTATATATTATTTTACTTAAGTTCAAACTTGATTAAAATATTTTAAAGCTGTAATGTAAGATTGATAGTGGAATATACATAACATGAAAAAAATATAATAATTGAAACTAAAATGTAAATAAAATAATCGGTTTACGAAGAAAAACATTCAAAGAGTTAAAAAGAAATTGAAAACAACTATTATAAACATTTTAACCATAAAATAAAATAAAAATTATATAAAAATATTATATAGATATGTATATATTTGTGATTTTATATCTCTACCTACTCTAGTATATATACTTTTGTCAACTATTAATTATTTTCTAAACCAGTTCAACAAGTTTTAGTTACTATAGTTCGTTTTTCAGCTTTTAACTAACTTTCTAGTTTCCAGTAAGCTAAGGGTGTACGTTTAACGTAAACGAGAGATTTATGAATTCTTTCTAAATTGAAGTGTAAGTATAGTTAAAAAAATATTCAGTATATAACTCAATAAAAAATTGCAAACCTTATAATATTTTTAAACTAAAAATGTATATTTTTTATTTTCAAAATTAAAATAAAAGTCCATGAATTAAAAAAAAAGGATTTTCTAAATGTTAAACTTTAAACGCTACAATTATTCTTTCAAAACTAATTTTAATCTCGAAACAATAAATTTAAAAGATTGAAACTGTATTATTTTAATTTGAGAAATTAAAATAATTTGGAAACTAAAACCGGATTCAGTTGAAATTTCAATCAAATTATACCACTCGGAATCGAAAAGGAGAAAACGATTTGACCGAAAAAGATGTATATGGACCACACAACACATGCACAATTTGCAAAAGTTCAACCTGGGCAACTGTTTTATGAAGACAAAACACACATGAGCCTATACCACGATGTCTCTGTGTCGTTGAACTTTTCGTCTCAGTGGAAATGTAGATTTGTCTTCCACCACCCCCATACGTGACTCATGCTAAACCTCACGAATAATTTGACTTATTAAAATCTACTTCACCCTCAAAGAACTCTCTAGCAAACAATGCATTCAGCACGTAGCAATTTTGTTTTCAAATATATATGTGTTGTGACCAGTCATGTATATACTAGAATATTTATTCTATACGAATCATCACTATCATAATATTAATGATAACATTAAATAACTATTTTGACATAAAATTGGTCCATAACGAAATTGGTATATTTAAATTTTCCATGTTTTTAATACTCAATATTTAATAAAATACAAATTTAGGATTAATATTGATTTTATTACTCCTAAAAGAAATCGTATTAACATTAACCTATAATTATCATGTCAATAACTATTAAAACTAAATTCACATATATTTTAAATGTTGATTTTGTAGGTAAGTGTTTCTGATTTTTTTTTTCAATTAGAACTATCATAGGAATGATAGAGAAGATGTTAGAGTGAGAGAGATGAAACAAAAAGGTTGAGAGGAATGAGGGATGAGAGAGGGGTAAGTAAGGATTTAGGGTTTTTTGTTTTTTTTTTTTAGTTTTGAGAATGAAAATTATTCAAATACCTTGACTTTATTAAAATTCATAATATAAGAATATTTTTGTCTACTAAAACTCGATACACTTTGCTAAAATATACCAACTTAAAAAAAAGATTAAGTATGTTAGCAAACCTCTAATACAATAAAGATTAGTGGTTGTATTTATCCTCAATAAGGATGTGACATTCAATACCAAATGAACTTCATGATCTCATATTTTTTTATCTTCTTGCTTTTCTAGGTTGTCAAACTCTTTAGTTTGATGCAAAAACTTCTTGTCACTAAATTAAATATAAAAAATGAAGATTAAAGTTACAGGATAAAGAAAAGTTGATTTTGTTAATAAAATATAACTAAAATAATGGTAAAAATTAAAATTATCAAATAATGATAGAGGAGGAGAAGAGAAAAAAGAAAAAAAAAGAAAAAAAGAAAAAAAAGAAAAAAAAAGAAAACCAAATTGTAAAATTTATGGATGAAGTTTACCAACCAACAATACCTATTCATAATTACCAACAAATATTTATCTATTATTACTTGGATATTTAAGGTCGACAATATCTATTCTTTTAGGAGCTATAAAATTAACTTATTGATAAAATTTGAAAGGAAGCTAATGAAGCTATGAGTCTAACTTTTTCCATAAGATTTGCCGAAAAAAAACAAAAAAACATAATAAGTTTTGTTATTCTTGTGAGAGCGTGGGAGATGCTGTTATTAATCATCAATATACGTTACACAATAATATCCTTTATATGGTTTAGTTGGAAATTCTTATAAGAAAAAAAAAAAAACTAGACTAATCTAGTGGCAAACATGAACATTAATTGAGTTGAATCCACTACTAATTAGTGGGACCAAACTAAAGTAGAAAAGTATTTCATTTAGGCAAATACTCTTTATTTCCTTTTCACTGTAATCTAATATGTCATTCCAGACGTAAAACAAATACATCCGCGTGCTCCATCTGTTGCTTTTGTAATATAGTCCAACAAGTAAATAAAATGAGATCTTAAGGAGTATTTTATCGCATAAAAGTTGTATGAATTTCGAAAATATTTAGATTGATTTCATATAATAAGAGGTTGAAATTTTAATATATAAGATCCTTTCTATATGTGTTTATAAGATTTTAAATAGCTACGTAAACTTAAAAAAACATATTTTCAAAATCACTTGAATAATTTAAAAAATGATAAAAAGACAATTTTTTTATAAAAAAATAAGGTAATTTTAGTTTTTTTCAATTATGATATTAATAGAAGTCATTTAAATTATATATTACTCATTTTATATTAATTTTTTTTTTAGTTTTCGATTTATTTAATCCTCTTTTTTATTCTTTTTATAAGTATTTAGATATTTATTTCTTTTGTAAGAATCTAGAAAATAGAGTATTAGAGTTGGTAGGTATTTTAAAATAATGAGACAAGTTATTTTATTTTAAAATAATTGAATAATATAAATAGAATTTTCTAATCTAGTTACATTACTATCTCTCTAAAATCCTTTTTCTTTGTTTCCTTTCACTTCTCTCTAAGAATTCTCACTACCGAGTCATTTCTTTGATTATCAGAAGGTGTCTAATTGATCACGGCAAAGAGGTCTACATTTCTAGCCATCAATTTCTATCATAGAGCAAGTAAGTCCTCACTCATTTTTTCTCTCTCTTTCCTAATCTGTTTTTGGAAGAAGCAAGTGTCGTTGTATGTGTAATCTTGCTTCTTCTACTCATTATTGGTTCATCTAAAGTTCTAAAGACTTTGTCTGCTTCCAATTTGGTGTTTCATAGATTCATCTATAAATTCCTTGCGTTTTAAGCATATGGTGGAGCGTTTTAGAGTCGGACAGTTTATTATGAGGTAAAGGAAGTTAGACCTTGTCTTAATTATCCGTTTTGGAGCTTGAATTTAGAATATTTTATGATTGATAAATGATTTGAGAAGAATTGTATGTTGTTGCTAATACTATTTGTGATTAAATGAAGATAACTGATGGTATGATATTTGTATGTTTGGTATGGTATGTTACCATTGTATGTACTATCATGATTTGGGTTGATAAAGTAGTTTTAGTGATTAAAAATAATTTAAAGTGGTTGTGATGTGGAATGAGTTAAATTCTTGAGTTTTAAGACTAAAAATGGGGGTTTTGCATGTGTGAGTTTGAGAATTTAGGGTAGAGGTAAGGAAACTATTGTCTAGGTGTTGTCATGGGGTAATTTAGGACTTGTTGGAGGGATATTGTGATTGAAATCTGATGTGTAATGTAAAGGTAGTTCCTATTTAAAGTTTTGAACTGTTTAGTGTAAAAAGGGAGTTTTGAGTGGTGAGATTTTGAAATAAAGAGTGTAAAATGTTTTTGATAGTTAGAGATATGTTATTAGACCTATTAGGACTTTTCTAGACTGTTAAACGAGGAAAAATCCGGTTTAGAATTGTTAGGGTCATTTTAGGGTGAGTTATTAGGTGTTGCTAGCACAAATGAAAGGTTTGATATGGTAAAAACTTAAAACAGAAAGGCTGTGAATATTCTAAGGTGTTAGGGTGTGCTAATGAGTGTGATTGGACTTGGTTAGGTAGTTGGTAAACTAATATGAGAGTTGGAAAGTGTAGAATTGAGTTTAGGTAGCTTATAGGAGTGAAATTGGGTTTTAATGGGTCATTTTGAGTTACAGTTGTGTTTTCAGAATTTTCTCAAAGTTTGGAGGGTTCTAGGGATCTTTAGAAGTTGTGGGGTAAGTGGGAGAAACAATCTAAAAAGAGTAAAATTTTTCTGATAGTGCCTGAGTGTCCAAACTGGGCGTTAAGCGACCCATTCCATGGACCAGGGAGTTGAGCACCAGAAAAGGAGAAGCTAGGGCACTGAGCGCCAGCTTCTAGGCGCCTGAGTGCCACCTTTGGTACTTAAATGTTTATGTTTTAAATGTTTTGTGATGACTTATTGGGTTGTTTATTGCACTTTGATGCATGATCAATGATAATATATGGTGATATTCAATTGTGCAAGTGTGTGGACATATGTATATGGCTTCAAATGGTTTCAAGGTTTGGATGGTTAGTTCCAAGGTGGAACTTCTTAGTTTGGTTCAAGTGTGTTAGAATGAATGCAGGTAGCTCAGTCTTGTGGATTTTCCTAACAATCTAATGGTCATACATTCTCATATAGAGAGATTTGATGTATGTAGTAAGAGTAACAAGAGGTCTTAGTCTAGGTGCTTGTGATGTGTGATAGGGTGAAACCTAATTGGCAAGGGCTTTGCAAAATAGTAGTGGCCACCACAAGTGCATAACTCGTCATAGCTCAACATTCATTCTAAGTCTGGATACTTGATTTAGGTCTTTGTATTCTAAGATGCTTGAGTTGGTCTATATTATATATATGATTATTATGTGAAATGTTTTAACATATATGATGTATTGTTTTTGAATCTAGCTTACCCTTTTGTTTTTGTTGTGTTTGTTATTATGTTTCTTTGGTTTGGTTTGGCTATGATCATCTAGTGGATGTGAGTAGAAGGTGATGAGATGTCAATTGAGCAAGCTCTTGATGGATATGTTTTCTGATGCTCCTTTGTAGTAGTAGTAGTTTCATATGTTATAGCTTGTTTAGTTTTGTGATTGAGATTTCCATTTTTTGTATAGTGTCAATGATTCATATAAGTCGACACACCCCTTTAGTTTGAGTGATTTGGGTTACTAACACGAAGTAATAAATAGACTTCTTTCGGATAATTGAAGATGGACGAGTACTGATTTTCAAGTGAACTGATGTGTATGTTTGTTGTGCGTTTTTTTGGGATTAGATTACACTGAATCTGTTATACACAGCTGCAAGGTTTTAGTCTGAATTTAATTAAGACTGAAATAAGACCAGTTGAGTAAGAAGAAAGTGACCAGACAAGGAAAAAGACTATAGAAAAATTGTAACTATAACTGTATATGGTTTTGGTTAACACTTTTATGTATAAGTGACAATGCAAATGACTCACATCGAAAAAACCAACTCATTCATGGAAGGAAGTCCATTATGAAAGCTGATGAAATGTATGAAGTGGAAAACAGAGATTCATCATCCACAGGATCCTTTGGAACAAAATGTGACTAACTCGTATATAGAGAAAGAGTCTTTGGTAATAGATGCACTTATATGATCAGTGAAGGTTAAAGCTTTTCAAGTAGATATGATCTAGGGACATTACAGAGTCTTAAAAACAATATACATGCTTATTTTCAGTATATTTGTTTCTACTTATGAATTAAAAAAAGAGGACAATCCTTTTTTGTCCCCATTCTAGTTCAATTTCTTTGAATTATTCAATTTCTACTTTTTTTTCTTTAGTTAATTGTATTTATAAAAATAATTTATTTAGGAATTTTAAGAGAAGAGACATAATTTAATCATTTTTACAAATAAAAAAATAATTAAATTAAATAAAAATTAAGATCTAATTGAATAATTCAAACAAATTAAAAAAAAAGATTTTAACAGTAAAAAAAAATCATTTATCTAACTGTTCACTTCTGTAACGAGTGAATGGATTTTAGGAATTTGACGATAAAATTTATGTTATTTATTTTAAGAGATTTGATAGTGAAATGAAAAAAATTTTTAAAGATAGAGTTTATAAGAGATAAAATTTTAAAAATAGTTATAAAATTTTAAAAATAAAATAATTTATACTAATTAGAGTAAAATTAGTAAGTAATAATGTGTACATAAAAAATAATTATGAATGGTTACATAAACCAATCCTCCTTAATAAGTATTAATAAAGATCAAATTGGTAATTTAATATTACACAAATAAATATTACACAATAAAGACGTTGCAAAAAAGCAATCATTTTTATTACAGGTATGTTTTAGATATTTATTTTATTGTTGTTAGTTATTTGAGTTAAAAGAATAGTTACAGAAAAAATTATAAAGCTTTGTTCATAAAGAAAAAAAAATATTTATTTACGAGGGGTTATAGAAATCAATCCTCTTTAAACTTTTAATAATTTAATAATATTTTTATTTTAAGAATCACTAAAATAATTATTTTATTTTATTTATTTGATTACATATCCTCTTTAAAATATTTTCTATAACTATCAGTTTTAAATTGCTTTCTAATATAACTCATCCTAAATATAATTATCTAAATGTATACCTTTACACATTTATAGGCATAGTATTTTTCACGATATCATGATGATAGAATATTATGAGGAATGTTTATTATGTGTTATTGTCATTTTCACTATTATATAAATAATAATGGAACCCTGTCTTTTCGACTCAACGTTTGTTTATTGTTTATATTATAATAACAGAAAAATTATTTTTATCATAATTATTAAAATTAATATAAAATAAATAATTTTGATAATAGGTGAATTTTTATTGAAGGTAATTTCTTTTATAGTTAATTAATTATATTTTAAAGAAAATGTCACAACACAGTACCACACACTATCATGGGGGACCACAACGACAATGGCGCAACAGAAACAAAGCAAATGCACTGACAATGGGGCACACAACACAGACAAACCATACAAAAATCAAAACTTCTGGGGGGACCACACCCAAAGCAACACAACACATTATAAAACCTGCCATAAACGCACCTTCGAAAGTCGCTTTTCGATACCCCACCAACACGATCTCCACGAATGGTCGTCCACTGACAAATGCTTTCTCTTAAACTTAATGGTTCCCGCGATCACTGCCTCTGTCCTCTTTCGCACACACCACAATGCCCTAATCTGCAACAAATCACCCCCAAATCAGTTTATCCCCCAATTTCCAATTAGGTGCCCTAACTTTAAAATCATGTGCCCTAACACCACGTAAGCACAATCTCAATTACGTGTTGACACCTAATCAGTGACTACTGCCACATCATCAGCCCATTAACTCCGTTTGCCTCTATTTAATGAAAGGGACTAAATAGACTCACATAATTACAAGTAAGGATACATTACAATAAGTTTTATAAAAAGGGACTGAATTGAGATTTTCGAACCAAACTGGGGACAAAATTGGGTATTAAACCTAATTTATATAAGTAAGAGTAATTAGAAAGTAATATGATAAAATGGTTACATCCACTTTACTAATAAATATAAATAAGGGTAAAATTGGTGATGAAGTATTACACAAATAAGACTGTTGAAAAAAACAATCTCTTTTATTCAAACAATTACTTCATGGTACTAGCATTAAATAGATGTTCAGGTTTTTTGCTTAAGAAAAAATCCTATACATATATTAGGAAAAGTGAAACTTAATTCCTCAACTATGAACTCACAAAACGCAAGATGATATAAATTACTTTCTAATTTTACTCTTACTGATGTTATTTTTCAACAGTCTTATTCTACATCCACTTTACTAATAAATATAAATAAGGGTAAAATTCTTGATGAAATACTACACAAATAAGACTGTTGAAAAAAATAATCTCTTTTATTATGTTATTGGTATATTTTAGATATTTATTTTACAGTTATTTACTTTAAAAAATAATTACGGACCAAATTATAAGAAGTTTTACATTAAGAAAGTAATTATGTATAAGTGGTTACAAAATCAATCATCTCTATTAATTGGTATATAAATGAGAATAAAAGTGGTAATTAGAAATTACTAAAAAACTGTTACAAAAACCAATCTTGGTACTTTTTATATATTTAATTTATTGTGGATGGATAAGAAAATAGTCATTGACAAAATTATAAACCATTGGTATAAGAAAGGGTAATTAGGAAGAGATTGCATTATACCTTACTTATACTTTACTTTAAAGTCTGTGCTTTCTGTAAACTAAATTTTATACTCCTTTAATTTAAATTTAACTATTTTTTTTCTAATTTTACTTTGTTTAAGTAATATTTTTAAACTTAAATAATTAGTTTACCACTTGTTAGTTTAAATTTAACTTCTTTTTAAAAATGAAATAATTATTTTATACATTTTTTTATTTTTTTAAAATTAAATTAATTATCTATAAAAAAAAGTCTTGGTATATTTCTAATAAAATTATAAGAATTTAGAAAATAGAGTATTAAAGTAGATAGGTGTTTTAAAATAATGAGACCGATTATTTTATTTTAAAATAAGTCGATAATATAAATAGAATTTCATATAGTCGTCTTATTACTTAAAACACACTTCATCTTTTTAGAACTCTAAACTTTCTCCACATTCTCTTTAAGTTTTCTTACACTTGGATCATCTATTTGACGATCAGGAAGTTCCTAGGAGATCACTGCTAAATTGTAGCCACCGATCAATTTCTGCAATAGAGCGCAAGTAAGTTTTTATCCATTTTTCTCCTTCTATTCTCGGTCTTTGATCATACATGTAAATTTGTTTTTGCATGTACCAAAACTGTTTCTCCTTTAATTCTTAGTCAATTTGAGGTTCTAAGGTCTATTTCCAATCATCAATTGGTGATTTGTAAGCTTTTTTAGAATTTTCTTGCGACAGAAGCAATGACCGAGTGTTGGAGACTGGGGTTAGGGCTAACTAAGGTAAGGAAGCTAATTTTGTATTTCATATATGTAGTAGGAAGTTGAAAATCTATTATTGATGTGTTTAATTTGGTTTATGATAACTTGGATATGATAAATTGGGTGAATAAGTGATTGTTGTGCTTTATGATGTGTGTCTACGTTATATGTATGTGCATGTATGTTGTGCGAGTGCATGTATATTGAAATTAGTATGGTTGTAAATGCAAAACGGTATTGAAGATTATATTAATGAAAAGAAATGGTTGAGGTACTACTTGGTGGTTTAAATTGATGGGTGTTGATATGTCAAATTTTGGAATAATGAGTTTAAAGAGAAATCTGTAGTTTAGTAAAGGCCATAGGGTCTAGTATAATTAGTTTAAGTTCTAAAATAGTTATATTATGAAGTTAGATTGAGAAAGAGCACTTGAGTTCATTTTTCTACTGTTTTAGAGTGATATTGGGGTTTTAATAGGTGAGTGAGGGAATGGTGATTTGAGAAAAGTATAAGTATGGAGACTATTTTAAGGTCATTTAGGACTTGTTGAGACTTTAAACCAGTAAAATTCTCTTGTATTATGCAGTAGAGAGTTGTGAGGGTGTATTTTGCATAATTTTTGTCCAAATGAGGGGAGTTGTGAGGGTGTATTTTGCATAATTTTTGTCCAAATGAGGGGGTTTTGGGTAGTGAATTTCTAAGGGAGTGATTCTGGGTTGAATTAGAGGGTTTAGGGTCTGTTATTAAGTAATTTAAAACTAGTTATGCAGCTTATGCAATGGAATTAATGTTAAAAGAGGAATAAATGGGTTTTGATAACTTAAAGAGCTTAGATTAGGTTTGGAGTGCAAATTGGAGTTACAAAGGTGTTTCTAGGGGATTCTTAGTGTTTATAGGGTCCTACGGAGTATTAGAAGTTGGGAGTGAAGTACCCAAGGTCAAAGAAAAAGAGGTACCACATTTGTCATGGCGCTGAGCGCCAACTCTCCGGTTGTAGGGTGCTGAGTGTCAGTCTAGGGGGCACCTAAGCACCAACACACTGTCTTTACGGCGCTGAGCGCCAGTCTTGGGCGCCTGGACGCCAGTCAACAGGTTTTTCCAAGTTGATTTTTAGGTGTGTTGTGATACTTGATTTGGTTTTTTTTTATTCTTTTGTGGATGTTGCATGGTTTCCTATGTTTGGATGCAATCTGTCATGAGGTTATCAATACATGAATGAAATATTGGGAATGAGAATTCCAAGGAGGAATCTCTTGTGAGTGGTTTTATGTGGGATTAGTATAAATTGTAAGAAGTTGATATGGAGGTTATCCTAATACTCTAATGATCATCCATGGTCAATTAGAGAGTAATGAGTCATGTCGTGAGAGGAGCAAGGGGTCCTATCCCGGGGGCCTTTCTTCATGGTAGCAAAAGGCGTTTTAAGGACTAACCTTGTGTTGCATCTTTGAGTGAGTCAGCTAATCCACCACACATGTGTAAAACCTTCCATAGCTCGACATTTATACTATATAGTAAAGGGTTTGGCCAAGTTTGAGTCAGTAAGTGTGAATGGGAATGATGTTCTACTTTTTGTGTGCTTGAAAATTGTATGTTTACCTTAATATGAATAATCGTTTTACAATTAGCTTATCCTTCTTGTATGTTTCTTGGTTGTTTGTTCTGTGTTATTTTTCTTGGGCGATGATTATCCGGTGGGTGTGAACAAAGCCTGATGATGTGATGATTGAGCAAGCATTAGGCGACGAGGGTTCTGACGTGTAGTAGATTTAGTATTTTATTTCCTTAGTTATCCTTTTCTTAGTGATTTTTGAGACACTATTCTTATACATAGTTTTGATACTTGTACTTGTTGTATATAAATTAGTTTTATGGTTACTTTAAATGATTGTAAAAATGACTTTATATTTCTTTTTCATCTTGTTAACTAATTTATCTCATTGACTATTGACTATGTAATATCTTCTTTATGGTTTCAATATTGTTTTTGGGATGTTATAAGAATTCATTGGTTGCTCTTTCAAAGTTTATCTTTCTAATAATTATTTTTTCAAATTTAAATAAACATTTTTTTTAAATTTCACACTAGATAAATATTTCTTTTAAAATTAAATAATTACTTACAATAAAAAATTATTTTTCAATTTTATCTTTTAATTATTTTTTTAAATTGAAATAATTATTTTTTTAAATTGAAATAATTATATAAAGGAGATTTACATATTCTTTTGTCTACAACCTTTTATCTTTTAAATAACTATGTTTTAAAATTTTAATTTATATATATATATATATATATATATATATATATATATATATATATATACACATGTATATATGAATTTTATCCTTTTAATAAATAACTTTTCAAATTTAAATAATTATTTAAAATAAAAATAAAAATAAAAATCTTTTATTAACTACCTTTTTAATTCAAATGATTATTGATAGTAAAAAACAATTTACACAATAAAAAATTATAAAATTATTACTTTTTAATTATTTTAAGAAAATTATTGTTTATTAATATTTTCAATTTTTATTTTAATAATTACACATTATTTCATTGTTTAATAAAATTAGTTTCTGTAACCACTCATATCGTCATAATGTATCCTATCAGAAGGTTTTCTGTTAAGATTTTGATATCATGTTTCCATGAAGATATTTTAAATGTAGTTAAGAATCATAGTTTTGAGTCTCCATCCCAATATTACTGATCACGTTCCTTTCGTCTTCTATCGTCACATCTCATCTCAGATGTAAGTATAATAATTTTGAAGTTCATTCTTTTTTATGAAACAGGGTTTTACTATGAAGATAGTTCTTTCCTGGTAACATTGATTATTTATAATATGACAGCTTATCACTATGGAGGAGAAAGAAATGTCTGATAATCAGTTAGGACTCAAGGATTTGGAAGTGATTTATGAGGTAAACTAATTTTTGAAATTTATAAAATCTGGATCTAATTTGCAATGTTTGAGATGCAATATATTCTCATCAAATTTTTAAAATCAGGAGAAGTAAGAATTTGAATTTAATAGTTGTTTAATAGTATAAAAGATTGCACGTAGCTTGATGATCTGATTAAAAGCTTTTTATGTTATCATACATTGAACATGATTTTAAATTGTTTCAACAACCTAAGATAATGCTTTATTCATGTTGTCAGATGGATACCTTGCAAAACAATAATGGGTGTGGATCATCGGCATTCGATTCTGCACAGTTTGCAGATGCTAATGTTCCTTTATTGGATTCTAGTTCCAAAGAAGACCGAGCCAGTGACCTTCTTTTAGGATTTTCGATATATACTATGAGAAGTGAAATCATTGAGCATGCATTTCGTGGCATGGATGAGTTGGCAAAGATTGGCATTGCAGAGCAACCTTTATGGCAGCGACAGCAGGGAAACAGTGGCTGTGAGATTTTGAATGATACTGAATATTTGAAGCAGTTTGGTGAGGTTGATACCATGCTAAGCGAGATTGTTAAGTTGATGGAGGTTGGAGAGTCTCAAAATTTACCTAGTTTTGACACATATCAAACTGAGCATCCAATAACAACTACTGTGACTCCCACTGTAACTTCACACTCTGAAGGTTCAAGAGATATGGCCTATATAAACATGGCACCAATCTGCATTGTTGAATTACTCATGGATGTGGTCAGTTATTTCTTCTTCCTTTTCCTTTTTCATGAATACAACTCAGGGTTTAATTTTACTTTTTCTCAATCGGTGGGCACTTGCACTCAGGGATTTTGTTTTTTCTTAAATAAGTAAAAATAATATTTTCATTAAGTTAAAACTAGATTATATTAATTAAAAATCAATTTTGAAAAATAATATAAAATTAATTAGTTAAAGTATGCATAAAAATTTAGACTGTTTTCTATCTTCTACATACATAAACTCATTCTTTTACACTGTTTCTGTTTTTATTTTTATTTTTTATATTAAACTATTTTTTACACTAAATTGTTTGTTCCGTTCATATACAAATACATATATATAAAAAATTGTGCAATATATATATATATATATATATATATATATATATATATATATAGTATATTCATTTGTTTATACTGTATATCTAATGAGAGAAGTCTTATCACCTAAGCCCTTTTATCCAAGTTGACATTTAGATATGTTATTCCAAAGCATGGTCAGGTGATATATTTTGAACATTCCTCTGCTTTAATATATTTTGTAATATCACTATTACAAAAGTCCAATCCAAAGGAGGAATGATTAACTTTTTCTGAACAGGAGAGTCTCAATACTTATTCAATTTAGGACTTTTCTTCTGACAATTCATCTGTTAATGAATCCTATTTGCATCTTAATCCAACCTACAATTTATATTTATATCTTCACCATTTGATAAAAAGAAATCTAACTTTTAAAACTTAACTATAGTGGGACAGAGTCAAATCCAAGACAAAATTTAAAGTGGCAGTAATTTATTTTATTTTTATTGAATATGGGATTTGTGACAATTTGTTGTAAAAAATAACAATAGAAATCACAGACTTTTATTAGTAGATAAGTTTTATGGCAAATTTGTGGAAAAGTGTAGTTATTATAAATGATAAGTAGTATGAAATAGTAGCAAATAAGATAAAAGGGTCCATGAATCATTTTCTATATATTTATGATAAATGATGGGTTATATCCACATATGAGTTGAAGTACCACATGCATGATATTTTTTGTGCCAAAAATTGTTCTGTATAGGAAGTCGATTTCTCTCTCGTTTCTCATTTATTGATATATTTGATCTCTTTTTGTTGGATATTAACCAGAATCAATGGTCTGAAGTGTTTTACAATATTGTCTCAAAAGCGACAATAGTAGGAACTTTGTTAGGAGTGGATGGAAGCTATGATAACAGATTGCAGGTGGTAAGTTCAGAATGTTACCCCTTATTGTAAGGTTAGAATTCTGTTTTTAAGTTAGAAATTAAAAGTGTATTTTCTTTGACTTAAAAATAGTATATTCAACTAATGAAATAGTATATTAAAAGTCCATTTTATTTGGCAATTGGCTTGAGAAACCTGTTATTAATATGTTGAATATCTCTCTTCACTTTCACACCTTGCTTACAGTTTCTGTTAAGACTGTAGACACAATGCTTTGAAGAAAATGTACATAATAATTAATGTGAAAAGAAATAATTTAAAGAAAATATACACAAAATTAGAACAGTTCAATGAGAATTTTAACTAGCAATGTACACCTAAATCTAGATAACCTGAAATAAAAATAATTTAGATTAAAGATAAAGTAAAAGACTTTGGAATATAAGAACAACAATCTTATGTTTCTTTTTGAGGGTAATTTGCTTGTGTTGCTTAGAAAATGAGTGAGTCATGGGTTGATTAGCATTACTAAATATGCTTCTTATGTTATAGATTAGAGGTCATGTTGAACATTAATAGAAGTGTTGATGGAGGAATAAAGACTCTATGTACATATACTGTATATTGCTGATTAAAACATATCAAGAAAAATGAAAGATAAAATAAGACAATACAAAAGAACTCAATGAATTAGAATGGTGAGAGCATACATTATACACGATAACATTTTTTTTGAGTAGTCATGACAGAAAATGTTACATAAGTCCACAATGTTTCTTGTTATCTGTTTGTTACACACTAAAATCATACTCATCAACAATTATTAAACCAAAAACACTCAACATGTGTCAATATCTTACACTACCTTAATTGTGTTACTAAGCAAAGTATCTTCAAGGTGGTCTTGATCTTTGCTAATTGCCCACTATTTCTTCTTAGACAATTCCAGTGGCTCCTCTGTAATTCATAGGTTGTGGAAGGATGCCAATTATAGTTAGACGAGTTATTAAAAAGCAATAATGTTAGAGGAAATAACAGTGGGAAGAAATGAGGTTAGGGTCACTATGTTGCAGTATGCATATGATACAGTCTTTTTCGTAAGGCAGGTGTCAAAAAATTGTAATTGTAATTAAAAGTACTATGAGATGTTTTGAACTTGACTCTAGAGTGAATTTTCATAAAGTGGAACATGATTTTAGTTGCGCTTGATTCCCAAAGGTGTAATAAAGTGTAATGTTTCTATTATGTTCAAGTACACCTTCTACTCCACCCTCCTGCCACTGGATCAGAACTTGGGACACCTTTTCTCCTTGTTGATCTTTGTCTCGCCTCTGCAATACCTTCAAAGGTCTGTATAATGGACCTTGCACCTGTAATTCTTCCGGCAATTCTCCTTCCACCTTATTCTCCCCTACAGCTTTCTTCAATTGTGACACATGAAAGATCGGGTGTATTCTGGCTGTTTCTGGCAGCTGCAATTTAAAAGCCACTGGACCCACTTGTTTTTCAACCAAGAAAGGTCCGTAATAACGAGCAGACAGTTTGGGATGCAACTTGGTTGGCATTGACACTTGTCTATGGGGCCTTATCTTAAGGAAGACCCAATCTCCTTCTTTCACACTAGACTCCTTCCTCTTTCTATTCGCATACTGCACCATCCGTTCTTGCGCTCTAGCCAAATGATGTTGCAATTGCTTGAGAGCTTCATCTCTCGTTTGTAAGTCCTGTGCCACCGCTTCTACCACCGTTTCTCCTGGAATGAATCTGTTTAGTGTAGGTGGGGCTCTGCCATAAACCGTCTCAAAAGGAGTGCATTTTGCTGCTCCTTGATAGCTGGTATTATACCAGTATTCAGCCCATGCTAACACGGTGTTCCATGCCTTCGGTTGTTCTGAACAGAAACACCGTAAATAGGTCTCCAATATCCTATTCAATACCTCAGTTTGGCCATCCGTTTCCGGATGGTAGGCAGTACTCATTCTCAATTTGGTGCCCTGAATTCGAAACAGCTCCTTCCAAAAAATGCTAATGAAGAGAGGATCCCGGTCACTAACAATTGATACGGGTATCCCGTGCAATCGCACCACCTCTCTTACGAAAATTTCTGCAATTACCTTTGCTGTATAAGGATGCTTGATGGGGATAAAGTGCCCATATTTGCTCAACCTGTCCACCACCACCAGTATCGTGTCGAACCCCTGAGATTTTGGCAATTTAACCACAAAATCCATACTTACTTCTTCCCATATTGCCTTGGGGATTGGCAATGGTTGTAGAAGCCCCTGGGGAGATGATGCCATATATTTGTGTTGCTGACAGATCAAACAAGCAGCTACATAATCGGTCACCCTCTTCTTCATACCCCTCCAGTGAAAAGCCTGAGCGAGTCTCCTATATGTTCGATATACCCCTGAATGGCCCCCTATAGTCGAATCATGGAATTCTGCTAAAAGCTTGGGTATCCATTCAGACTTCTCTGAAAGCACGAGCCGTCCTTTAAAATGTAATCTCTCGTTCTCCATGGTGTAAGCGGGATGGGAGTCAGGATCTTGTTTTATCTCTTCCATTATTTTTTTCAGTCCTTCATCATTCTCTACTTCCTCCAAAAGCTCTTGAAAATCAGGCCAATATGGCCTGGATATACCTTGCAGCATCTTATCCCCTTCTCCCCCATCTTCACCTTTTCTAGATAATCCATCGGCCACTCTGTTTGAAGCTCCCGTTCTATAATAGATATCAAACTCATACCCCATGAGTTTTGCTAACCAGTTCTGCTGGTTTTGAGTGGTTATGCGTTGCTCCAACAAATGTTTCAGGCTTTTCTGGTCTGTAAATACACTGAAACGTCTTCCCAGTAAATACGGACGCCAGTGTTGAATGGCTAGCACCAGTGCCATCAACTCCTTCTCATACACCGACTTGCCCAATGAGCCTTCTGACAATGCCTTGCTGTAATAAGCTATGGGCTTCTTGTTTTGTGACAATACCGCTCCTATTCCTTTCCCGGAAGCATCACATTCCACTTGAAACGCCTGTGAAAAATCAGGCAGAGCTAGTACAGGAGCAGTAGTGACTGCCTTCTTCAATGCTTGCATGGCTGCCTCCCCCATTTCCGTCCACTCAAACTTCCCCTTTTTTAAGAGATCTGTGAGAGGTCTCGCGATCTTCCCATAATCTTTTACAAATCTTCTATAGTAACCGGTGAGTCCTAAGAAACCTCTCAGCTCTTTGATACATCTGGGCGCTGGCCAATCAGTCACCGCTGACACCTTCTCACCATCCATCTCAACTCCTTGCTTTGATATCAGATGACCCAAATAGCGAATCTGTCTCTTACCAAATTCGCATTTTTTCTTGTTTGCAAATAGCCTATGTTGCCGCAGCACCTCCATCACTTGTCTGAGGTGATCTTCATGAGCTTCCCACGATTTGCTGTACACAAGGATGTCGTCAAAAAAGACCAACACACTCTTCCTCAAGAAAGGTCTCAACAGTGAATTCATCATATCCTGGAAAGTGGCCGGAGCGTTTGTGAGGCCGAAGGGCATTACGAGGAATTCGTAATGTCCCACATGAGTCCGAAACGCTGTTTTTGGGACATCGTCTTCCTTCATCCGTATTTGATGGTACCCCGATTTAAGGTCCACCTTGGAAAAAAAATCTGCTCCATGAAGTTCATCTAATAATTCTTCAATCACGGGTATGGGGTATTTGTTTGGGATGGTAACTTTGTTTAAAGCTCTGTAATCAATACAGAAACGCCAGCTCCCATCTTTTTTTTTAACTAAAATAACCGGGCTAGAATATGGGCTGTTACTGGGCCTGATAATGCCCAAGCCCATCATCTCCTGTACCTGTTTTTCTATTTCAGCTTTCATCAGATGAGGGTATCTATACGGTCTTACGTTTACAGGTTCGGTGCCTTCTTTAAGGGTTATCTGGTGATCAACCCGCCTGACAGGAGGAAGTCCCTGCACTTCCTCGAACACTACCTCGAATTCCTGCAAAATTTCCTCTAAATTTTGTTTTTGCATGATGGTTAAGTCTTCTTCCCTTAGCTGTCCCTCTGCTGTTTCAGCTTTATACATACTCCATACCACCGCCACTGTCTCTATCTCAGCTTCCTTTTGCAACATTTCAGGGGTAATTAATTTTTTCATTAATGTGCTGTCCCCCCTTAACACCACCTCAGCATCTGCTGACCCATACTTCAATGTCATCTTCTTCCAATCCACCCTTATCTCTCCCAATTTTGCTAACCACGCCACTCCCAACACTACATCCACTCCACCTAAATCAAATATGTAGAAATCCTCTCGCACTTCCGCTCCCTCCAACGCCACCGACAGCCCTTTGCAACACCCTTGTGTCTCCTTTCTCTGGCCATCTCCCAAACATACCCGATAGGGTGGCGTCTCCTCTTTCTCTAACCTCAGTTCGTCGACCAAGTGAGCTGAGATAAAATTATGACTCGCCCCGCTGTCGATTAATACGATGATCCTCCGCTCTCGAACCCATCCAGCCATCTTCATGGTGTTGGATTGCGTCACCCCCCCGGCTGAATAGACCGACAGCTCCATGCAACACTGTTCTGCTTCTTCCATCGTCTCCGCATCTTCCTCGTCGTCATCGGCTCCCATAATCATCACCTTAAAACTCCTCTCTGCGCAGCGATGCCCGGGACTATACGGTCCGCCACAGTGAAAGCAACGGCCCTCCTCCCTCCTTTTGAGATATTCCGAATATGGCAGTGTTCGCACTCCGCGATTCGACCCGCCACCACCGGACGTACTTTCGACTTTCGAACCGGCGGTTCTGGTCGTTGCCTCTTTCTTCTGACCCATACCTCCATTGCTGCTTGTGCGTCCCTCCGATGGCCCCCGATAGATCTCCGTGCTAGCCACTGTTCCCCCACTGACAGCGTATTTTCCCCACGTTGGTCCTCCTTTACTCCCCGCGCCTCCTTTGATCACCCTCGATATCAGCCCCGATTGTTCTACGTCTCGTGCCCTCTCCATTGCGGTTAATAAATCGCGAGGGTCGTATGGTCGGACAAGATCCCTTAATTCCTCTTGGAGTCCCGCAAAGAAATACCCCAGCAACTGTTCCTCCGTCACGCCATCCGCTTGAGCCACCAGGATTTCGAACTCCCGAACATATTCCGCCACCGATTCTCGTTGTCTCACTGCCGCTAATTTTTCGAAGATCGTTCCCCGGTGTCTACCTCCAAATCTCCTGACCATCGCCTCCGTTAACGTCGCCCAGGTATGTTTCTTAACTTTCTTCCGCCAAAAACGAAACCAGTAGTTCGCTTCTCCCTCCATGCAAATGTACACCAGTTTCATCTTCTCCTTTTCAGTTACACTCTGTATTTCAAAAAACTTCTCTGCTCTCGCAATCCATCCCGTCGGATCGATCCCTTCGAAAGTGGGTAATTCCACTCTCTTCATCCAACTCTTCTGTACATCCGCCCTTTCTTCCTCCGATTCATCCTCCGATTCGTCCTCCTCCGTCTCTCGACTTCCATTAACCGAATGACTGCCCTCCGAACTCCTTCCCTGGTTCCTTCTTCTCTCATGTTTCCCCAATCGTCTTCCACGGTCGCGATTCCCGTCTCGAGCCCTTCCTCTCATCTCCTCTCGAATCTCTTCCAACATGGCTTCCATGGACTCGAACTTTCCTTCCCACCTTTCCTCCAGTGCATTCATCTTGTTCTCCATCGCGCAACTCCTCCGATCTGGATCCGGCAGGTCGGACCATGGAGGTCTGCATATTAAGTCCTTGTGTTTCTGCAAGTCGACCATGACTGCATAAGAGTACACAGTCTCTAGTCCTAAGCTTATGAGATGAAGAAATTGTGCATGCGGACAGTAACTCCACAAGGGATGATTCACTTTCTCGGGAACCCATTTGCATTTCTAAAGATTTATGGTTGGAATTAACAACGAATTCAATAATTTGTTACAGATTTATGCGAAAGTTCTGTTTTCAGCTGAATTAAAACACTAAGAAACGGAAAAAATGTTTCTGCTTTTCCTTAAAATTACACACCAAACAGTTGACTCCGATTGTAGCTGCAGTGTAAGGTCTTCCTATAATGGTTGCTATTGCAGAACATATTAGAAACTCTTATGTTTTATTAGTTTCAGTTAAGCTAACTGTTATGTTCTTATCGTTGTTATATATTCTATACATCATTAGAATTTCAAAACTAATGTGAATATTGTCCTCATTTCGATGTATACTCTTTCCTTTTCACAGATGAGCGCAGAACTTCATTTGCCTTCGCCTGTTTTATTGACCAGGGAGTGTTATTTTGGAAGGTACAGCAAGCAGTTATCTCATAACACATGGGGGGTTGTAGATGTATCATTGGAGAAATTTCTTCCTTCCCCGACCACCAATTTTCGGAAAAAACCATCTGGATGTTTAATTAAGTTAATGCCTAATGGACACTCTAAGGTTGATTTTTTATAGGATTCAAATGATTGCATCATGAAGTTAACCATTTTTTCCTTTTGTGTTCATTTTGGGAAGCCATAAAAACTGGTTTTACTTTGTTTTCCATTTTTAGGTCACATGGGTGGAGCATGTAGATGTAGAAGATAGTCAAGTGGACCAATATTTCCAGTCTCTATTCACCTCCACTCTAGCTTTTGGCGCAAGCCGTTGGATTAATTCCTTAATTCGATATGGTGAATGGTTACAAAGACTATTCGTAACACCGTTGGTTGCTGATGAAGGAGGTATACATGTTCTGATATCTTCTATTTTAACTGACATTAGTTTATAGTGTGTTTAACTGCTTCCATTAAACTTGCTTGTTTCTTTTGATTTGAACAGTTTTTATAGCCCAAACGGGGAGGACCAGTTTGCTGCAACTGGCAGATAGAATGATGAAAACATTTTGTGGAAACACGAGTTCCACCGCAGACAATCCATGGACCCAAATGGCTCATTCCCCATACGTGAGAATCATGGTGAAGAATAACATGGAAGAAGCTGGAAAGCCTCCAGGTACATCCGTTGTTTTCACCACTTCTGTTTGGCTTGATGTCTCCCGGAATCGACTGTTCAACTTCCTCCGCCATGAGAATTCCAGAACCAAGGTTTTCTCCATAATTTCTTTCAAGCATTTCAGATATTATAAATTATCATAAGAAAAAGTTAACATCTTGTTGTATTTTTTTCATTTTGATGAATGATTGCAGTGGGATTTACTTTCACGTAGACATACTATTCGAGAGTTTGCTACAATGCTGAAGGGTGAAAATCCAGGAAATCGTGTTTCCCTGATGAGAGTCCATGTAAGTGAACATCATTGATTATTAAATTTCATTTTCATCAATTTCTTGAAACTTAACGTTAAACCTAAACAACCTTTTATTTGCAATGTTCTTAGAATTCACAGGGCAAGCTTGTAATCTGTTTTCTGCAAGAGAGTTACACAGACTCAACAGGTTCGTATATAGTGTATGCTCCACTGGATGAGTCAGCTGTGGCAGCTCTTGTACACGGAGCCAACCCTGACAAAGTGATGATCCTACCATCAGGGTTTAGCATTCTTCCTGAAAGGTTGCAAGGAGATGAAGATAGAAACAGTCGAAGTCTTCTAACTATTGCATTCCACATAGTTGAAAGTACCACTAGTAAGCCATATCTCGCTCCTGAATCAATCGAAACCATATACAAAGTCATTTCAGATACTGTTTACTCTATAACAAACTCAGTGCTGTATCATAATCATCGCAATAATTGGATGGATGATTCAAATTTCTAGTTACTTCCTAAATGACTTTGCTTTGGAGCTTTGCATTTGATGTGAGAAAATATTTAATGCAGTGTTTATGACTGTTTTCGCTCTTTCACGTACAGGTATATACTTTTCTCACTTTTAGTATATTTTGCTGTGATATGAATTATTATTGGTTATTTGGTAAGCAAATGATGGTTTTTTTTTTATTAGTGATTAGAAAGGTGTGGAAAATTGAGAGTTATACATGTAAAATTTTCCTCCATCCTTTTCTAACCATAAGAGATACTTTTCTTTTTCCCCTAAGTGTGACTAACGTAAATGCAGAGTACTATGGTTACCACAAAAGTCCTCACACATATAGACCAATGACTTATCTCTGTTAAGGATGATAGTGTTGATTTATACTCATAAAACGGGACACAAATCACTTACCACATTTTTCTCATTCATAAAAAAGTTAACATGTGAATTAAAAGTACTTTTTGGTTATATATATTCTTTCTAATAAAAATTGTATCGTCAGTTACTTTTGTAAATATATATGAAGTGCTTCACAAGGAAATGAATGGATTTAAATTTGTTTTGTGGAAAATTTTTTACAAATTCACATAAAATGTGCGACGTCCAACTTGTTATCGTAGGTTTTGAAATTTATAGTAGATTAAGTTAAAACAAAGTGACGTCAAGTTATTATTCATGTAATACGATTAGTGGTTGAAGCTTGAAAATTATAGTAAATTTTGAAGTTGTTGACAGAAAAGATCCCGAGTTTGGCATGATTTTGTCTCACTTCTCTTGCAACCTCACTCTCATCATTCATCACACTTTTCACTGGTTTACATACACTTTCTTTGGTGAACAAACCATCTTCTTCACCTTTCTCCACTTCCATCCCAACCTTCAATTTTCTACTCGCATTCTTTTATTGATGACGTGATCAGCACCCAACCGAGGTAAAAACACTAATCCACACTTATTCACAAGAGCCTCTGTTAGAGAAGCAGCTCCACAGTGTGTTATGAAGCATCCAACAGAAGGATGTTCCAAGATCAATTGTTGTGGCACCCAACCTCCATATGCAATCCCCCTTCCTTTAACCCTTTCTCTGAACCCATCTGGGTTAGCTTCTTTAACAGACTCAAATCCATTGGGAGGCTTAAATGCTGCAAGAAATGGAAAACCTATTAGTTCAAGACCAAGCAACAACTCTTGAAACTGATTTTGTGGTAAGGGGCTTTCGCTTCCAAATGCACAGAACACAACAGAACCATGGTTGAAACCACTAAGCCATGCAACCCATTTTTCCTCCAATGTAGAGTTCGGTGGCTCAGATAAAAGAGGCCCTGAAAGCAACACAGGTTTTCCATACACAGTTTCTAGATATTCTGCTTATGGCCCATCAATTTCTCTGCAGCCTTTGAATCCAATTGCATCTGTTAAGCTTGTACCTTTGCCCCAACGATCGTACAAAAGAACATCCCCTTCCAAACTCTAGCTTTCTTGTGGCAGCAAGGAATCGAACTTCATGCGCACGAAGCTTGATGGATGAATCAGGGAACCCCTCTGGTGGCTTCATGAGATCAACATCAGTTAATTCTCCTCCTTGGCTCTTCCTTGGTCCATTCCAAAAGTAAGCTATTGATAACGGATTAACTATGAAGTATTGCATGCACTTGATGCCCAACTTTCGTGCCAAGTTGGATAGCCAATGTTGGAAATCGAAAAAAACAATGTGTGGCTTCAGATTCATTAGGAGAAGTTCTATGTCCTTCTCTGTGTGATCCATAGCGGTGGCAATAAGAGGGAACAAAGAGAACGGCACGTCTGAAGTGATTTCAGCGCCATGAGGAAGGCCATCAACAGGAGGAACTGTGATGGGAAAAAAGGTGATGAGATGTGGGTGAAGGTTGAGATGTTGCAACTTGGTTTGTGTTGTTTTGGTGATGAAGAAGGAGATTTTGTATCCTCTACTGGCTAAATTGTTGGAGAAATGGAGATACGGGGTTAAGTGTCCCATGGCAAACCATGGAAACATCACTATGTGCGACGGTATATCCATTTCAGAGGCTCAGTTACTAAACTAAATCACCAACACTAAACCTATATTCAGTATCTATATACGCAACTAAAAGTTATTAAATTGAATGCATGTAGGGAAAGACAAAGAAAACCATGCAATGGGCCATCGAATTGCTTCTACTTTTCTTATTTTAGAAGGCAATAATTTGTAAATAAAACTGCAAAGCAACACCAACTATTTCCATGCTAAATTGTTATGACAGTGATGTTTGATCCACTACATGCGTGTTTTAACACTATTAATAATTTTTTATCTACTTTTTCTATATATATCATTATTATTAATTATCACCTCCATCTTTTTTTACATATCATTATTACTAATTATATAATCATTTATTCATGCTTGAAAACGACCAGAGCAATGACAATGATTACGTCATCAGTATATCCACCTTATATTTAAAAAATTGAAACAAATAGAAGCTTGCCATCAAATTGGACAAACATAGTTTAAGATAGTATGCTGAGAGTATTTTCGTCTAAGTTAAACCTTCTCGTCTAGACGAGATATGCAGAAAACTGAAACACAAGTTTTGCTTATATATTTGTTTTGTTAGGATGCAATAGATGATGTTAAAATGAGTTTGTGAATGAAAATTCAAATAGCAATGTATTTGACTATCTTGAATGAATGAAGTTGTGTTATATTCAGTCTACTATTTGACTCTCTTGATAGCTGTTTCAGGTCGAATTTCATCAAAGTATACTTTGTTGTATAATCCATGAAAATGAGCTACCTTACCTTAATATCAACAATGATGTTAATGGTATATCAAAAAGTAAAAATCCTAATCAAGAAGGGATCATATTCCTGTGGAAGCAAAACCACTTTTCTTTTTGTGATAAAGTACTAGTGTTTTATCTCTTCATACCTCGCGTCCTATAATTTAAGGAAAGAAAACACTCTATTGGAAAGAAAGTGGTTATGAATCAGTCTTTCCGTTTCTGAGTTTTAACACAGGGTCGCGTGGTCTCACTTAATTAAGCTAAACATTTTCGCTTAACCTAGATTGACGAGGCAACAGTTTTACAAGAATTGTCCCAGGCGACCCAAGTTTCGCCTAAGCGAAAAAAACCAGTGGCTCAACCTCAGTCAGTTGTAGGACATTGTCACCCAAGCGAGCAAAGTTTCGCGTAAGCTAAATGTTCCATTGGACATCCCAAGTTTTAGCCTAAATCTTGTCCAAACAACTTAGTTTTAGCTTAAGCGAAAATGTTATAGTGCATATCTCGCCCAGGCGAGAAGGTTTAGCTTAAGCGAAAATACTGTCAGCACGTAAGGGTTTCTTAAACGACGTTTGTTCAATTTGACGGCAAACCTCTAATTGTTTCAATTTTTCAAAAATAAGGATCCAACCGAAATACCGAAAAAATATGAGACCTACTTGAAGTTCTGAATGGAAAAATGGACCTACTGAAACATTAAACCTAAATATAATAAAGAAGTGATTGATTCATAATTAAACGATGATAAATAAAAGTTTATTAGAGTTTATATAAATAGAAGATTCATATATGCACTTATAATTATTGTTACATTTAATAATTAAGTGATTCAATTTTTTTTATTTAAATATTGAAATATCTTTTATAGACAGAAAAAAAAAGTGAAAATATTATCTTTTGTTTTTTTTAATACAGACACCAAAATATTCAAAAGAATCATTTAAAAAATCTTTGACTTCATGATTTCTGGCAAGTCTATTTTCTTATTCAATTTTCAACTAATGCAAACGAAGCAACTTGTTTTGTACATGAAAGGGTAATTTTTTTTCTTTAACTTATAAGTAGGACTCACCTTTTGGTAGGTATTTCTAGTTGATACTTCCTTCTTCCATGAAAGTCTAGTTTGTTCCAATTATTATTATACGTGACAGTTTTTCTCATAATATTCAATCTATGTTTAGAATTTGGATTTATGAGATTAATTTAATTAGAATAATGTTATACTAATCTTTATGTCGATGGTAGAATCTATGCTGTCTTGAACGTGAGTATTTCTTCCTGTATCTCTATTTTTTTTTTTGGACTTCTAAAATTTTAATTTTATAAGAACTAATTAAAATTGATTAAAAGTTTTACATATTTTAAAAATCGTTAAAATTTTAACTAATTTTTTGAAATCAGTAAAGTTTTAATTGACTTTTGAAAATTGGTTAAAAAATTTTTTTAACCAATTTTCGAAAGCCAGGTTCTTATTTTTAAATTTTTTTTATTTTAATTTACAGTTTTTATAATAATAATAATATAAACAAATAACAAAAAAAAGTAAATTAAAAAAAGAATCGTCTTCCAAAATTCAGTTAAGGTTTTTTTATTATTTTAAAATATTTTATTTTAATTTACTTTTTTGTTTTTAATAATAATAATAATAATAATAATAATAATATTTGTATTAATAATATTATTTTAATATATATCAAATAAAGATGTTAATCGGATTTTCAAATTAACATATTTTTCTAATTTTTTTTAATTTAAAATATAATAAATGTTTATTTTTTTAATATTTTATATATAATTTAATATACACTAATATTTTTATTTATAAAATATTATTTGTTAAATGAAAAAAAATAAAATATATTAAAAAAATTAAAAACAAAGAAATTTAAAAAATATGTTAACCGTTTGGAAAACAGGTTAACATATGTTAATTAGCATTTTACAAAATCCATTCTAATATTTTTTAATGCATAAAAAATTAATATATATGTTAACCGGTTTTTTAAATACAGTTAATATATTTTTAAATTTTTTTTGTTTTTAATTGTTTTAATATATATTATTTATTCTTGTTTAATAAGTTATATTTTTTAAATTTAAATATTAATGTATATTAAATTATATTAAAAATATTAAATTAAAAAATAAAATTAAAATAATATGTTAACTGACATTAAAAATCTGTTAACATCTTAATTTGATATTAATTAAAATATTATTAGTATTATTATTATTAGTAAAAGAATAAAATAAAGGTTTAATCCTTTCGAACATCCCTATTTTTGTAGGATCGTCTCAAGTAGGTCTTCGTATTGTAAATGTTCTCGATTAGGTCCTTTATTATGAAAAATTGAATCAATTTAGGTCTTACCGTTAGTTCCATACTAACACCGTTAAAGGGGTGACACGTGTCAGTTCGTGGTTTTTTTGAATTTTTTAATTATATTTTTATTATTTTTATTTTTATTTTTATTTTTTATTTTATTTTTTATTTTTTTAAAAGTAAAATTTAAAAATGCCACGTGTCAAACTATAGTGTGTCATGTGGCAATGGCAGTGTGACATGGCACTGACAGTGCCACATGTCAATGTCAAGCCACGTGTCATTGTATTAGTCTCAATTTGGTCCCTATATTTTTATTATGGTGTAATTTGATCCTTGTATTTTTATTTTGTCTCAATTTAGTTTTAATTTTAAAAATTAAACAATTTTTCCCTCCTCAAATTCAAACAAAGTTTAAATTGTATATATTTAAATAACATAACATAACACCAGCATGTTATGTCACTCTTCTTTCTAAACCCTTATAGATATATTTAAATAACATAATTAACATTTCTATGATTAAGTAAATATAAATATAATTAAACTTAATCTTGTTAAAAATATTTATTAAAAATATTAATTTTAATAAAAATATTTGTTAAGATTTATATACAATTTAAATTTTGTTTGAATTTGAGGAGGGAAAAAATTGTTTAATTTTAAAAATTAAGACTAAATTGAGACAAAATAAAAATACAGGGATCAAATCGCAACATAATAAAAATACAGGGACCAAATTGAGACTAATGCAATGACACGTGGCCTAACAATGACATGTGGCACTGTCAGTGCTAGGTCACACTGCCATTGCCACGTGGCACACTATCAGTTTGACACGTGGCATTTTTAAATTTTACTTTTAAAAAAATAAAAAATAAAATTAATAAAAATATAATTAAAAAATTCAGAAAGACCACGAACTGACATGTGTCACCCCTTTAACGGTGTTAGTGTGGAACTAACGGTAAGGCCTAAATTGATTCAATTTTTCATAATAAGGGACCTAATCGAGAACATTTACAATACGAGGACCTACTTGAGACGATCTTACAAAAATAGGGATGTTTGAAAGGATTAAACCTAAAATAAAAAATAAAAATAAAAAATTTTAAAAATAAATATTAAAAAAACAAATTTTAATCGCTTTTCAAAAATTGATTAAATAATTTTAAGTGATTTTTAAAACTCGATTAAGACATGTCTTTTTTAAATATTTAAAATTTTTAATTAAGTTTCAAAAGCCGATTAATTTTTAATAAAAAATAATAAAATTAAAATTTTAGAAATAGAGGAAGAAAGAAGTAAACGATGCACGGAAAATCACGTCTGCACGGAGTACTGTACTCCGCTTGTTGTGTTTTTAATAGGTAAGTTTATGACTAAGTCAATCTGACTAATGCTAGGTTGACGTGGAAATTAATATTTTCAACGTGAGAGATTAGGTATTAAATATTTATGGATAGTTGAATAGAAATATGAAGGAGCTTAAAGATATACTTTGATATAATTTTAGTTAATTTTTTTTGTTTGTTTTTTAAGATAGATTTAAGGAACTAGATTTGAAGAGAGAGAAAAGTAAAATTGAGATTGTTTAAATTAAGAAAAAAAAATGAAAAAAAAGGAAAGAAAATGAATAAATGTTTGTGAAAGTTATATAATAATAAGATGAATTTAATAAATTAAAAAGTGGTTTTAATCGATAAAATTAAATAATAATTATTTTTCTTGATCATAAAAAAAATTAAAATAAAATTTAATTAATAAAAATTATATTAAAATGAAATTTGAATTATTATAATAAAATGTAATTAATAAAAATTATATTAAAATGAAATTTAAATTATTATTTAAAATAAACAAGTTAAAATTGATGAAATTATACTAAAAGAAATTCAAACAACGTATTGATGATTAGTTTAAAGGGTTAAATATGTATTTAGCCCCTAAAGTATCAAACAATCACTAGTGCACTCAAGGGATATGACCTCGGTTATTTTTGGTTATAGGCACCGATTCTGTAACCGAGGCATATACAGACGAGGTAAAAAATCTACCTCTTTTTGCCTCGGTTGAGTACCGAGTCGAAAAGCGATAGGATTTTGTCTCGGTTTCTGCTGAACCGAGTCAATATCTTGGATTCTACTGTCCCGCTTGGACCTGAACCGAGGCGTATAGTGGTTTTCGATTTTCCGGAAAATTTTCCAGGAAGTTGCAGAAAGCACTGAAGCAGAAAGCACAGAAAATGTTCACGGTCTACTGCCATCCAAAATTGCAGACCAACTAAGCTCAATCTGCCCCAATCCAAGAGTCTACTACCATCCAGTGCCCTCAATCTACCTCACGGTCAAACTCAACACAGATGCAACGAGCTTTAAGCTCTCAAAGAAACCCATACGCAGCGAACAAACCCAAATCTCACCTTCTCAGACCGAGACATTCTCCGCCACAGAGACACCAGCGACCATCGAATAGAGCCGCTTCTCCTCCTCCGCCGCTTCTCCTCCTCCTCTGCCGTCATCAAACCCCAATTTGCACCACCACCATCAACATCAAACCCCAATCACACTCACCTTTTTCACCAAAAAAACTCCATTGACACACCAGCACAGAAAACACTCCGTTCATCACCACCTAGCACTGCCGCCACCATTGACACACCACCACCGGTTGCTCTTCTGTCCAGAGGCGATGCACTCGTAGGAGATTTTGGAGGCGAGAGCGAGGGGAGGGAGGCGAGAGCGAGGGGCGGGAGGTGAGAGCGAGAGCGAGGGGAGGGGAGGCGAGAGCCAGGGGAGGGGAGGCGAGAGCTAGGGGAGGGAGGGAGGGAGAGCAAGGGGAGGCGATCGAGAGCGAGGAGGGAGCTAGGTTTTCCTTCAACTTGAGGAAAATTTTGGGGAAATAAGAGAGGCTTATATGCCTCGGATCTGAGGTAGTAGAGGCTTATGCCTCGGTCCTTCCTACCAACCGATGCCATATAACTCTTCCACCTCGGGTTTCTCTTAACCGCGTCAGAAACCGCGTCAAACACTGATAATTAGGCACCGATTGCCTTTACAACCGAAGTGATAGCTCTTTTTGGCACCGGTCTAGTCTGAACCGAGGCCTATAATGTCTCGTTAATTACGAAACTGCCACCGTGTCTGAATAGGCAGCGGTTTGGTATAAAGAGAGGTCTATTGTGCGAGTTTAAAAGCATATTTTGTACTAGTGAATTTTGGGTTTAGTCCCTCCTCGAAAGGTTTGTTTATTTTAGTCCTCTTAGTTTTGAAACTCTTATGTTTAGTCCTTAAAATTGAACGACGTTAAGTTTTTTTTGACGTGGCAAACGGCGAGCTCACATGTGATGCTAGCTTCCCTCATTACTGTGTGTCATGTTTTTTTTTTTAAAAAAGAAAATGTCACCAATCTCAACCCCAGAAAAGCTTATCTTCTCCAAACAGAAACCTAATCCTCTTTTGTCGTCAGCCATGCCGCGCCGCTGCAAGGTAGTCACTACCGAAAAGCTGCCATCAACATCACGAATCTTTCAAGTTCACATCGGACCACCACCATGAGCAACCATTCGCCATCGTCGCGAGCCTCTACAGCCTACATCATCAGATCGCGCAAGCAAGCCCCAAGTCGCCGCGATTTCAGAGTGCGAGCCATCCTTCGTCGTCCTTCACCGTCAATGCCGTCGCAGAGACCATGCAGAGCTCCTTCTTCGCGTCGCAAGCGGCGTCGTTCAACCTCCTTCCACAACCAAAGGGGCAAATCACCACCAACATCCAGCAACATCATCTTCTTCCCAAATTGCTAGCAACACTGCGAGCTCCAACACCACCAACAATTTGCGAAATTTTTTATCTTATTGTCCCTAATAATTATAACTATAACTTTTCATCTGTCTCCCTTGTTCTGAAAAATTTACAGATCTATTCACTAGGGAAATAGGCATCCAAGCAGTCAATGTTGTTATTAATTTTGATTTTCCCAAGAACTCAGAAACATACCTACACACGATATGTTCTATGCTCAATTTTTGCTTTCTCTCCACTACGATATTGGTTATGTTCTTATGGATGTTCTGTTATGTAGATTCGTCGTTCAGAGAGGTTTGGACACCTAGATTTAGCAGTGACTTTCATTCAAAATTTCTATAAATTTCTCATCGGTTTCCATTTATTTTTTCCATATATAGAATTGAACAAGAACTTAAAACAAAGATGATAATTGCAACTCACTTTTACATCATAATCTAACCTAATTCCTAATTCTTAATCTGAGTGGATCTCATAACCCAATAAATGCATATTCATAACAATCCGTATATCATATGCTTTCTAATTTTTTTATTATGATTGTGCACTTTTATTTCTTTACGAAATGTTTAATGGCAGTGAAAAAAATGACTGAGACTCCAAACAATTTTTCATTTGAAACAATTGTTGTGGTATTTTTTTTCTTGGGATATACCTTTACTATAGGAAAGTTGACAAGTAAATGCTCCATTATCAAAATATAATTTTCCATATTTAATTTCGTAGCACGAAGAAGAAAGATGAATATTTAATTTGCCATTTTTAATGATTAGGTGAGACTTTCAAATCGAGTGAGAATACATTAGATTGATAAATTTTTAAATAATGGCGTATTATTTTTTGACATGTATAACGAGTATTTTTTTTTTTAGAACATATTATAAATTATGTGTAGAAAAGTGATAAACATAAAAATATTATGGTATATACCAAAAAGGCGAAAGGTTTATTCTTTGTCATATTTCTCATATGCTTCTTTCCCTGATTCAATTTGTATTTTATATGTGCAGAAGTGACAAGATTAGGAAATGGTCATCATAATCTTTATGGGTGCTTTTCTTTTATTGTTGTCCTTCCAACTCTTTCAATTATTCACTCATTTTATACTCTAATGTGAATTAGAAAATGGTTGGTGTAAATTTTTAACGAGTTAAAAATTATATATTCGATAAAAGAATATTTAATAGGGTTAAATATGTTTTTCATCCCTTAAGTATCACACGAATTTGGTTTTAGTCCCTACTCGTAACTTTGATAGTTTTTAGTTCTCGTAGTTTTGAAACTCTTACTATTAGTCCTTAAAATTGGACGACGTTAACTTTTAGTAGATGTGGCAAACGACAAGACCACGTTTTATGCCAGTTGCCCTCTTTACTCTCTGACACGTTGGTTGTTTAAGTTTTGAAACGAGATTAAGAGTGTTAAGTGTGCATTTGGTTGTTGAAGCTGTGGCCCAAGGGTTTTAAGTGCTCTCTTCACTCTCTTCACTCTCCACCTAATCGGTCGTCGCTAGTTGCGACCCAACACTTTGCCAGCGTCGCCAATCGCCGCCACAGACTCTGCCAGTCGCCGCACCAACCTTTATCCTCTTCGCGCGAGGTTGTCTCTTTTCCCCCCGCCTTCTCGAACAACGCCGGTCGCCGCTTGCTAGAACCACTTGAAATAGGCCTTCTTCTTCAACATTGCGCCACTCCATCATCTACTCCAGAGACAACCTTAGGGAGAACGATCTCCCTAGTCAACTTCCGATTCAGCGCGGCTCGAAAGCAGGGGTTTCCCCTTCTTCTCCTTCTCTTCCTCGAACTCGCAAACACAACCAACTACAGCGATTGTGTCACCTCTTTTTAGAAACCACACTCGCGCCATCGACGAGGCCGCTACAATTACCTACCTCAGACACAAAAGCCTCGTCGATGCTACTGCTCAGTGTCGCGATACCACCACACCACAACGTCGTCGCCGCCATCGACGCTCCTAGTCGCCGCCCAAGGCCACCACTGGGAATGGAGCAGATGTTGGCGACACCACCTTCCTTCCTCTCTTAACTCTGTTTTGATTATATATTGACAATGAAGATGGTGAGATTTGAGGCTTCCTTTTCTGTTTGATCGATGTATGTATTCTACTGTATGTGTGATGAACTGGAAGAGAGGATTTGATGCTTCAAGAATTTAGATGGATGAAGCCAAATGATAAATGTTTGCGGAGGTAAATGAGAAGAAGAGGTTCAGGTTTCCCATTGTGAGAGTTTGGCTTGGTGATTGAAAAAATGGTGAGAAATGGGTGATGAAGGTTGGAGTTTTTTTTGGAATGTCCCGTTGGTAGGTAGCGTTATTGGGTGCCAGGAAAACACAAACGTGAGTGAAGAGTGATGTGTTTTTGGCTGAAGGGAAAAATAAGTAGGTAGGGGATTGTGTGTGTGTGCGCGTGATGAAGGGATTGGTTTCGGATGGGGTGATTCTATTGAGTTGATAGAGAGGAGTGTGAGATTGAATGATGGAAAATGAGAGTGAGGGGAGTCGAGATCGGTGGCCAAATGAATCTTCAAATTTTTGGAGATGCCTTTTTCCAGTGTTCAAATTCCCTTTTCTCTTCTCCTAACCTATTTTCAACCAAATGCACACTTAACACTCTTAATCTCATTTCAAAACTTAAACAACCAACGTGGCAGAGAGTGAAGAGGACAACAATCATAAAACGTGGCCTCGCCGTTTGCCACATCTACTAAAAGTTAACGCCGTCCAATTTTAAGGGCTAATAGTAAGAGTTTTAATACGAGGACTAAAAACCATCAAAGTTTCGAGTAGGGACTAAAACCAAATTCGTGTGATACTTAAGGGACGAAAAAGATATTTAACCCTATTTAATACGAACGTTTGTGACTACAATATGACTTTTAAATAATATAAAATATGAATAAATACGTAACACATGATTGTCGAACAAATTCATAAACATAATTTTGTAATTAAACAGTATAAATAAATTATAAAATTATTTTGCACTTTATAATATGAGCCTAAAAAAAATTGATATTTTTATTTGTTTTACACATGTAAGACTTAGTTTTCATATGATTCTTATTGTATTTAATATCGCTTGTATTTGAAAGTTGACTTTTGACTTTTTTTTTTTTATCTAAACGAATTTAATAAAAATAAATTGCATGTTTTCAATCAATAAAATAGGTTTAAAATCCTATTCTTAATTTGAAACGATAATTATTTTTAAAAACTCAAAGTTACACCATGTTATATACTGAGAAAGAGTGAAATTTTTTAAAGTGATATGAAAAGACTGATTGTTGATATGTGAATGAAATTGAAAGAAGAATCAATTATAAAAAAAATTCAATACTCAAGTCAAGAAAAATACAAGAGATATGAAGAAGTAAAAAAAAATATGAGATTGAATCCGTACTTCATATAAAAATGGTAACTGATTGACTAATAAAGTTAATTGATAAAGTTTATGCTATTTAATTTATCAATTATATATATATATATATATATATATATATATATATATATATATATATATATGCGCCAATTATCATATTTAATGAGATTAGTAACATAGTTATATTTATTATGGTATAATGTTTTGTGATACACTATATAATTTTATTTATTTCGACAATAATAAAGACATTTTGTAAGATATTAAAGAAATATTTATTATAATTATATTTATTTAATATTATTTTTCAACTCAAATAGAAGGAGGTATACACATCTCACATCAAGAATTAAGATTAAAAGTAGTTTATATACGTTTTTTTTTAACTTCTTGAAATATATCTTTTAAGAATAAAATTAATATGAATTCTAAGGATAATCTTTTATCTTTGCATTATCGTACGATCTTGAATTTTATTAAGATGAAATAAAACTAAGCTACGTTATCATAACTTTTTTTTTTTCAAAAAGAGAAGTTTGTATAAAATATTGTATAAAATATATTTAATACAACCCAGAAAGAAAGCTTACAAGAAGATATCTAGTTTTAGAACGAAACTTTTATAAATATATCAACGGCTAGAGGTGATTCATAATAGTTACTCTTAAAAGTGACATACTACAATATTACGTGTTATGAAATTGACATGTAAAAGAAGTTACAACCTTCACATGATTTCAACTAGCTTAATATTGAGTTAATTAAGTGAGTTGATATATTTTTTTTAACCTTTTTGCATCTTCTCTAATTTCTTAGAAGCTACTAACATCTTATACTCTTCTACAAAAATATTCTAGAAACTTCTAATAAGTTACAATTAATAATTGATCAACAATAAAAGAAATTGGATGCACTAAAGCTAAAACAATTGAAAACAAAAATTATTTGTTTCAAGTCAATTGATCGGTATATTATGGAAACCTTTCTCAATAAAGAAACATCTAAGGATATATGAGATTCAATGAAGAAAAAGTATCAAGGATATACAAGAGTAAGGAGGTAGTAGTTTCAAGCTTTTGTGGTGAGTTTGAAACAATCAGGATGAAATATAGAGAATCATCACGAATTTCACGTTTGATAACGATGCTCACTTATGGTTACAAAATTGAAAAAACAAAAGGTATTGAAAAGATTATATGACCTTTAGCATCCAAATTTAATTTTGTCGTATGTGTTATAGAGAATCAAAAGAAATTGATGCTCTTTCGCGTGATGAAATGAGGAGCAAGTATTGAAACCTTTTACTAATACTTAATTCAACAATTTTAGATAGGACAGAGGTAAAGTTAAAGACAAAGCGTTAGAGAGAAAACAATTTCAAAAGTCCATCTCAAGAGGAGAACATGACAAATCCGACGTAGTCTTGTTTCATTGTGCAAGACATCATATTCAAGGAATGGTTGATAATAAGCTATTGGCAGACTTATCTGTACACTTTGCTGAAATATTGATATATTTTTGTGGTGGATATATAATTATCTGTAATAATATTCTCCATGAAAATAGCTTGACTGCATGTGTGTGTGTGTGTGTGTGAGAGAGAGAGAGAGAGAGAGAGAGAGTAGATAAGGAAGTTACCCAAGAGCAGATAAGGGTTCAGATTTATACCTAATTCAAAGGCAACCGCCATGGATGCTGCTACAAGTGCTGCTCCTTTGCACATAGCAATATTTCCATGGTTTGCTATGGGACACTTCACCCCTTATCTTCACCTCTCCAACAAACTAGCAGAGAGAGGGCACAGAATATCCTTCATAGTCCCACAAAGAACACAAACCAAACTACACCACCTCAATCTGAACCCTCATCTCATCACCTTTGTCCCCATCAAACTTCCTCATGTTCATGGCCTTCCCCACCATGCTGAGACCACTTCAGACGTCCCCTTCTCTTTATTTCCACTTATCGCCACCGCCATGGATTGCACACAGAAGGACATTCAACTTCTCCTCAGGGATCTCAACCCAAACATTGTTTTCTTCGATTTCCAACATTGGCTACCCAGCTTGACTCGGAGCCTAGGCATCAAGAGTGTCGCCTACCTCATAGTTCACCCATTATCAGCAGCATACCTTGGAAACGGACCAAGACGAAGCCAAGGAAGAGAGTTAACTGAACTTGATCTTATGGAACCGCCTCCGGGGTTCCCTGATTCATGCATCAAGTTTCAGTCACATGAACTTCGGTTCCTCGCTGAAGTAAGGAAACTCGAGTTTGGAAGTGGTGTCCTCCTGTACGATCGGGTACACAATAGTTTCTGCTCGGCGGATGCAATGGGATTCAAAGGTTGCAGAGAAATTGATGGGCCATATGCGGATTATCTTGAAACTGTGTTTGGGAAGCCTGTTTTTCTTTCGGGGCCACTTTTACCTGAGCCACCGAACACTAGTTTAGAGGAAAAATGGATTTCATGGCTTGGGGGATTAAACCCTGGTTCTGTTATTTTTTGTGCATATGGAAGCGAAAGCCAGTTATCAGAAAATCAGCTTCAGGAGTTGTTGCTTGGTCTCGAATTAACTGGTTTTCCTTTTCTTGCAGCACTTAAGCCCCCTGATGGATTTGAGAGTATTGAAGAAGCTCTGCCGGAAGGATTTGGAGAAAGGGTTAAAGGAAGAGGGATTGCATATGGAGGTTGGGTGCAGCAGCAATTGATTTTGGGACACCCTTCTGTTGGGTGCTTCATAACACACTGTGGAGCTTCTTCTGTGACAGAAGCGCTTGTTAACAAGTGTGGGTTGGTGCTGCTACCACGACTTAGTAGTGATCATATCATGAATGCAAAGATGATGAGTATGATCTTAAAGGTTGGAGTGGAAGTGGAGAAAGGTGAAGAAGATGGATTGTTCACAAAAGAAAGTTTATGCAAAGCTGTGAAAACTGTTATGGATGATGATGGCAATGAGATTGGCAGAGAAGTCAGAAAAAATCATGCCAAACTCAGGAATTTCTTACTCAGCGACAATCTGGAATCCTCATGTCTTGATACTTTCTGTCAACAGCTACGAGATCTTTGTAATGATTCCCGAATTTGAAAATTGTTCTAATAAATATGTATGTACCAAAGAAATATTTAGGCCAAGATCACAATCATTACTCCTAATTTTCTTTTAAATATAGGTTATCGTTAATTTGAATTTCTCTCTTAGAAGTAAAAATTTGGATAAGTTTTTCTTGATGGTGAGATTCAATAATTAGTATTTAATACATTAAATACGTTTTTACTTAATTATAGGAGAAATGATCGAAATCTTTGTGTTATGTAACTGCGTTTCAAGAAAATGGTGTTGTTTCTTTTATTTTTCAAAATAAGGATGCTGTCTAGGCCGGCATAAGTATAATACTTTACAATTACCATTCTGCTTGAACTTTTGTTTTTTTGTGAATGCTGAGAACTTTATGGATTAGATTTTATTTTTTTTTAAATTCAGTCTAGATTTAATCTACTATTATAAAATAGATTAAATCTATAATTTAGTAAACCATAGAATTTATAATTTAAATTTATTTTAACTAATTCAAACTAGATTTGTAATTTCATAACTCTAATTTAAAATAAGATTGAATTCAGTTTTTTAATTAAATTAAACTAGATGAGATTGGTAAAATATATCTAACAATTAGGTTTATAAATTATGAGTTAGGCTAACTCGACCTGACTTATAACCACCGTGGATTGCGAATAGCGGATATTTTAATATATGCTTATAAACGGGTTGGGTGCAGATATTATATTATCAGTATCCGCGGATATCCGCTACCCACAAAAAATAAAAATAAAAATTTAATTTATATTTTATTAAGTTATATTTAATTAAAATTAACATTAATTTATATTTTATAAGGTTAAATTTAATTAAAATTAAATTTTAATTTATATTTAATAAAATTTATAGTATATTTTATATATTTTTTGTAATTTTATTTAAATTTTATTTTAATAATTTGTAAAAAAATATTTTTTTTAAATAGTTGGGATACCTGTGGGTATCCGCGGGTTTTAAAATACCCGCGGATATTTTTTAACAGGTATCCGTGTGGGTACCGTGTCAGGTAACGGGTCAAGTAGCGTTGGATTTTTTCTTGTCGGGTCGGGTTGCGGGTAGACACTATCTATACCCGACCCGACCCGTTGTCATTCCTATCTATGTCGCCTCACCTCAACATCAGTCAAAGTTGACTTAAGTCAACATGTGCATAGACCAACTTCACTGAACTCAGGCTTGTGTTGACTCAACTCCACCTAGTTCTAGCTTCACTTGGCTCCCCTAACTGACCCAAGCTGACTTGGTTTGAACTGAACCCATCCCAACTCAGCTCAACCCTTTCACTCAAGCCCACTCGACTCAACCTTCATTAGAGACCCACTCATCCAGAATTTTGACCTAAATCAACTAGTTTTGATCTTCAATCTAGGTTAACTAATCTTGACCTTTTAACCTAGGCCAACTTGTCTTGAATTTTAGTATGGGCCACCTTAATTGCACCTTTAACCTGACATGAATCGTCTCAACCTTAGACCCGGGTCAACTTGGCTTGATTTTTTTAGCTTCAGTCGACTTAGTTCGATTTTTTTGCCTAGACCAACTTTTCTTTACCTTTCAACGTAGGTTGACTTGGCTTGACCTTCAACTTGATCGACTTGTCTCAATCTTCAACTCAAAACTGACATGCCTCTACCTTCACTCTATGTCGATTTTTTGGTCCGAGTCACCTCAACTCAATTCTTTGTTCTAGGCTAACTCAACTCAATTATCTAGCGTGAACCGATTTCGCTATACCTTCGACTCGGGCTAAGTTAACTCAATTATTCAACCTAGGTTAACGAGACTAAATTTTTCTATATGGATTGACTTGTCTCAATTCTTTAATGTTAGCTTACTCATTTCAACCTTCATATCGATTGACTTGGCTCAATTCTTCAAATTAGACCAACTTGGCCCAATTCCTCGGTTGGGCCGACTCAGTTCAACTCGACTCAGCTCAATTTTAGGGTCCAAGTCCAATCAACTCAACTTGACTCGGCTCAACCCTTCGAACTTGGTCAACTTGCCTTGACTTTCGACCTAGATCGACTCACCTCGATTTTTGGTGGACCACCTAGCCTTGGCCTTCGATCTTGGTCGAATCACCTTGACTTTCAAAATTTATCGACTTGTGTCAAGCTTCGAATCAGTTAGACTCAATTCAACCTTTAATGCGAGCCAACTCTTCTTGACTATGGATGTCAATGTGAGCCAATCTATGTCCTTTTGGCCTACGTTTTTGGCCTACGTTTTTGGCCCACATAAGAAATGTAGGGTAATTTATTTGGCTCACCTTACAGGTTTAAAGACCGACTTCTGGGTAGCATAAGAAATAATTTGTTTTGTAATTCTTTTCTACAATCAGGATTTTATTAACTATTTATATTTAATTAAATTAGTAGAAATAATAATTTCTATAAGTCTATTTTTTAAAATAAGTAATATTCATACTTTTATAATTTCTAACTTTTGAGTATAAGCCTATTATAAATAAAAATGACATGCATCGAAACATGAGAAGAAACACGAATGAAGAAGCTATTTTTGGATGAATTGAACATAAATGAGTGAGCTACTTTTAGATGGATTGGAGAAGAAATGTGAATGTGAAAGTTGCTTAGAAGAAACACAAATGACATGTAATACTAGTGTTATTGGTTTTAGAAATTTAAGTCAATGCGGTTTATGTAGGTCATCCCATCATTGGCCTGCTTGGGCTATGAGTTTTGTAGGACGAGTTTAAATAAACCAACAAACTAAAATACTCAACTCGTCCTGCACTTTTCTTACGAGCCTACAGGTAATCCCACATGACCGACTTTGCATTGTTATCCATAGTCTTAACCTCTCTATGAGCATACCATCTCGACCTTCGACACATGTTAATCCGTTTATACCTTTGACTCAACTTGACAATTTAACCCAGGCCTACTCATCTTGATTGTTTAACTCAATTCTTTGATTCGAGTCGACTCGACCTTTAATTTGAGTATACACAACTTTATCTAACGGATTTGACTCAACATTCGTTTTAGACCGACTTTACTTAACCTTTGACTCAAGCTAACTCCGCTCGACCTTGGACTCGAACCAATTTGGCTCAACCTAGTATTCAATTATCTTATATTAACTTAATCACACCTTGATAAAATCTAGATCTAATTTGAATCCAAATAAATGGAATGAACTTGAAATCTAAAAATATAAATTTAAATTTGGGATAAATTTATTTAATTAGATTTAAACTAATATAAATTTAGATTATTATGGATTGAATTTTATAATTTGAATTTCTCGACAATCCTTATTGGATATGAAGTAAATTCAATGTTTGGTAAATTCAAATAGTAATAAGTTGTGAATAAATTTATATAACATATTATATTTAATAAAAAAAACATAAATATAACCATGTTGAAATAAAGTGAGTATGACACAATTATGGTCTTTTTATTTTTCCTTAATAACAAGATTGTTAGGTGTTATAAAACTCAAGAAAGGAGTGATATACAATAAGTGCAACTGGAAAAGTTGATGTTGCATACAGCAAAGGTGATGCAAACCAGAGGTTAATTGTTATAAACAATGATTTGCACGTGAAGAAGTTGATTTTGCGATCCAAAATATGTGTAGATCCAAAATATGATGTAGAACAACGTTTCATAATTGTTGTAAATGATGATTTGTCTCAAAATCTTGACTGACTTTCTTTTTTTTTTCAATTGAAGTTTCCAGTAAAGATTGTTTTTACTGATATTTTCTAAACTTTTCACAACAATAATTATTTAAGATGACTCATCAAAACTATTTTTACAATGTTGATGGTTGAGAAGTTTACTTCCAACTTTTTTTATTGATATTGACTACAACTTTCCCCTAGTTGATATTTAAAAAAAAAACAATCCTAATTAATGTTGACCGAATGTTTTCCAATTCACACTAGAAAGAAAAAAGTAAAACGACCAGAAACAGTAAAATTATTTAAAAAAGTAATTAATAAATCAGATCTAAATAAAATGAAGGGAAAGCAATTAAAAGATAAAGTAAACAAGAAGAAATTAAAGGATCCATAATGTAAAGTAAATAAACAAAATCCCCCAAAATTTAGAGCAGATTAAGTTAAAATAAAGTCATATCAACTTATTCATGTAGTATAAAGGTAATGGTGGAAGGTTGGAAATTATAGTAACTTTTGAAGTTGTTGACAGAAAAGATCAACACATGAGGACTCTAAATTGTCGCTCAGTAAGAAGTTCCTGAGTTTGGCATGATTTTGTCTCACTTCTCTTGCAACCTCACTCTCATCATCCATCACACTTTTCACTGCTTTACATACACTTTCTTTGCTGAACAAACCATCTTCTTCCCCCTTCTCCACTTCCACGCCAACCTTCAATTTTCTACTCAGCATTCTTGCATTGATGATATGACCCCCTCTGTGTCCTGGCAGCAGCACCAATTGACACTTATTCACTATGGCCTCTGTTAAAGAAGCAGCTCCACAGTGTGTTATGAAGCAACCAATTGAAGGGTGTTCCAATATCAGTTGTTGTGGCACCCAACCTTCGTATGCAATCCCTCTTCCTTTAACTCTTTCTCTGAACCCTTCTGGCAGGGCTTCTTCAATACACTCAAATCCATCAGGAGGCTTAAATGCTACAAAAAATGGAAAACATGTTAGTTCAAGACCAAGCAACAACTCTTGAAACTGATTCTGTGATAACGCGCTTTCGCTTCCGTATGTACAGAAAACAACAGAGCCAGGGTTGAATTGCCCAAGCCAAGCAACCCATGTTTCATCTAAGGTTGTGTTTGGTGGCTCGGGTAAAAGAGGCCCTGAAAGCAAAACAGGTTTTCCATACACAGTTTCTAGATATTCTGCATATGGCCCATCAATTTCTCTGCAACCTTTGAATCCGATTGCATCCGCCGAGCAGAAACTATTGTCTAACCGATCGTACAGAAGAACACCACTTCCAAACTCGAGTTTCCTTACTGCAACGAGGAACCGAAGTTCATGTGGCTGAAACTTGATGCATGAATCAGGGAACCCCGGAGGAGGTTCCATTAGATCAAGTTCAGATAACTCTCTTCCTTGGCTTCTTCTTGGTCCATCTCCAAGGTATGCTGCTGATAATGGGTGAACTATGAGGTACATCACACTCTTGATGCCTAGGCTCCGAGTCAAGCTGGGTAGCCAATGTTGGAAATCGAAGAAAACAATGTGTGGGTTGAGATTCCTCAGGAGAAGTTGAATGTCGTTCTGTGTGCGATCCATGGCGGTGGCGATAAGTGGGGCTAAAGAGAAGGGGACGTCTGAAGTGGTCTCAGCATGGTGAGGAAGGCCATGAACATGAGGAATTTTGATGGGGACAAAGGTGATGAGATGAGGGTGCAGATTGAGATGGTGTAGTTTGGTTTGTGTTCTTTGTGGGACTATGAAGGATATTCTGTGACCTCTCTCTGCTAACTTGTTGGAGAGGTGAAGATTAGGAGTGAGGTGTCCCATAGCAAACCATGGAAATATTGCTATGTGCAAAGGAGCAGCACTTGCAGTAGAATCCATGGTTGCTTGAGTCATTTGCCGTGGTGATAGACTGCTACTACACTAATAGAACCATATATATAAGAAAAACAACAACTGACCTATTTCATCGGTGTCTTTCATAAAGACATTATATCATTAAATAGTAAAAGAAATCAGACAGAACCAAAGGATAAAGGTATTTTCAATCCGGCCTAAGAATTGCCCTCATCTTCGCATAAAACCACGTGCTCGACGTTGGTGGTGACGTGGCACGTCCACAGGGTGTGAGGGGTTGACGTGGATTTAACTAGTTGGCAATGAGGATTTGCGAGTTTGACTTGATTGGTCCATCGGACGGTGGACAATTGATGGAGTTTCTAAAAGGAAGTGGAGAAATACGGATGAAAAATTCACTACCAAATATTTTGGTGGGTAATAATACTAAATGGAAACTTGTATTTGTTAGTGATACTTGCATATAAAGATATAAAAATACATGAGTATGAAAGGATTTCTTTTATATATATTACCATAAACAACAAAGATCCCCCAATTTTTAAATATAGAAATTATTTAAATTTTAAAAGTAGTAATTAAAAGGATAAAATTGAAAAACAAAATATGTATATAATTATAAATATATAGTTATAGATAAAATAAATTTTAGTAATTGAAATAAAAAATATTATAAGTAATATTCTATAAATGATTTTTTATTATAAATAATAATTCAAATTCAAAATATAATTACTAAAATGATAAAAAAAAGTAATATTTTTTAAAGAGTAATTATTTGAATTCGGTTACTAAAATGATAAAACTAAAAAACATTTTTTTATGTTGAATAATTATTTAAATTTAAACTATAGTAATTAAGAGAGTAAAATTGAAAAAAAAATATATAAAAAGTGTATTACTTTTATATATAGTTACAAATATATATAGATATAGGTTATACTTTTCAATCCATGTATGATTTTAATCTATTATGTTTTATATATTGACCTTTTCAAAATTTTATTAAAGTAGTCATTATAATTAAAATTATCTTACATCATAATTTAAATTGTTTATTTAAACTTTAAGTTTAATTTTAGTAGTATAAAATATAAGAACTTAAAGATATATATATATATATATATATATATATATATATATAGTATTTATGTATGTATAAACAAAAATCCACTAAACTTTTCCTTTTTCCTTCTCTTACGGTTCTTTTCTCTCAAAATCAAAATCTCTAAAATTCAAGTGTTTTTCTTCCTTTACCACCTCTAGTGGCCACACTCCATACTTCTCACATCAATTTCTTCAAATACATTAACATAAATGCCATGGTTATTATTGTAGGCGTACTATCAAAATAATTTGTTGTTGTAAATGCCATGGTTATTATTGTAGGCGTACTATCAAAATAATTTGTTGTTATAAATGCCATGGTTATTATTGTAGGCGTACTATCAAAATAATTTGTTGTTGTAAGAGCTGAGAAAATTAAAGAAGTTGGAAAAGACAGGTGTATACAGAGGATAAGATCGAGTGATTTTAAGAGTGGCATATAAACGAAAATTTCAAAGCTTCGTTTTATTCTCTGAATACACCATCTTTCGTCAAAACTTTGATCTCCTCTTTTCTCTCTAAAATTTCTCACCAGTGGTTCATCTAATCCGCGATCAGAAGCCCCAAGGCGATCCTGAGGTCAAGAGCTTCCTATTCCACCGATCAATTTCGGGTTTTAAGTGGGTAAGTTTCGTTTCTTAGATTCTGGTGATTTTCTGGAATTTCTAGCACATGCAAGAAAGCCTTGTTGTTTGCATATGTTCATCAGTCTTCTCTTTCCCTTTGTAACTTCATTCTTGATCTTTTGGTTGGTCTCTTCTCACCAATCAACGAGTTATATATGTTCTTAGGATTTTCTGGTGTTGTGAGCAAATGTCTGGAAAGAAAGAAGTTGTGTGGTCCAGTTAAGAGGTAAGGGAAGCTAGTTAGTTTAATAGATTTGTTTATGATGTATGAAAATACTATTTGACGGTTCTACATGTATGTGAAATTGAATGATTGTGTGCTCGGTATTATTGGAATGTATTGTGTTCATGTTGAATGTTTTTTTGTACCATTTCTAGTTTATGGACGAGTGTATTGTGAGGAATGTTTAGAGGTTCTTAGAGAAGTGTATAGGTTTGTATAATACAAGTTGGAGGATTAGAAGTTAGGAAGAATGAAGGAAATTGGTAAAGATAGGTATCAGAGCCTAGCCTCTCCACGTACGGTGTGGTTCGACGCGGAAGCTGGTACGCATGTGACACCCGGGCATTGACGAAGAAGGGAAGTGATCGCCGGTACAAGAGGCACGAAGTGCAAGAGGCACAAACAAAGAGCGGCTCCTAGCAGGCTTCTAGTGGAAGGGACACATGGATGAATCGAACATACACCGGAATGAGGGATCTAGAGACTGTATAGGTATGGGACTATACAGTTGAAGGATAGCATAAAAGGATTGATTTGGCTATTCATATGACCAAAATGCATTTTCTTTTCGGTAGTCTAACCCATAAAAACTCTATGGTTTAGCGTGCTTATCCTAGAGTAATTTAGGGATGGGCGACTTTCTGGAAAGTTGTCGGGGCATTATAAGTAGTTTCGCTGAAGGCTCCTTGTTGACCGTTCGACCTTACTCTTGTGTTCAGTCTTAACTGAGTTCTGCTTTTGTAGAGCTTTAGTTAATGACCGATCGTCCTATTGTTAGTATAATGTTCGGCCTAAGCTTTAAGTGTTCAGCTTAAGATTCCATTATTTGGTTTAACTTTAGTATTTGGTTGATGTAGTGTTCGACCCTAAAATCGTGTTCGGCTCATGCTTGAGTCTTACTCTTTAAATGATCGCTCGGTCATGTTCACATATTGGGAGTGTTCACATAATGACCGGTCTTGTTCGTAGGTTATGTTGATCTTTTAAGTTTGGTCGTGCTCAAGGGTGGTGGTTGTTTTACTGTTCGATTTGATTTTACTTAAATGTGTTATGGATGAGGAAGTATGTTGGTATTGAAGTATGGTATGATATATGTAATATGGATATGAAAGAGAATTCCAAGGAGGAATATCTCATGGATGGTTATGGAATTGTAAAGTATGAATGTGGTTACTGTTTAGCTGGCGTTTATCCTAATATTCTGTAATTACTCATTCTCACGTAGAGAGGAGTAACTCATGTATGAGAATGGCAGGAGGTTCTAGTCCATAAGGGTAACTTAGGTGAGGTATAACGGATTAACCACGGGTGGCAGCTATTGAAGGCATCCCAGTTACTACACCATCCGAGTGCACAAACATTGTAGCTACACAATTCATACAATCTGGATATCTAAGTCAAGTAGTCGGTCATCGCATGTATTATACGTCCGGTCATTGTTGGAAATGTATGTTCGGTTGTTGCATGATTGACATGTTGGTTTTTATTTACTCTTATACTTGTTTGAATTATATGTTGTATTGGATTAGTTAAATTACTCTAACTTACCCTTATTTCCTATCTTGTCATGTTGTTCATTCGGTATTCTTCCTTGCGATGATTACCCTGTGGGCGTGAGCATACGGAGAGGAGTTTTCACCGGAGCAATTACTGGAAACAAAGGATCCACCTACTTAGGTATAAGATCGTCCAGTCTTGTACATAGATTCGTACTAGCATAGGAATTTTGTAAAGTTTTAAATTTTTTGGTTATTTTAGGATAATTGTAAGATAATTTTCCTACAGTAATTGTTCTATCTTATTATTATGTGATGTCTCGTTAATGTAGTTTCATACTATAATTTTTGGAATGTTACAGTTGTCATTATTATTCTAGTAATTTAAAATTTCGTTCTAATTTTTATATAAAAAATTAAATTGAAGAACTTTTTTAAAAAACTATAATTGTTTTAAAAATTAAATAGGCCAATTAATTTAACACACCAACCATAAAAGGACTAGACGTAGTGTTACACATGTCTAAGTTGACCACAAGTTCTCAATGCACTATACCAACACGTATATTTCACTATTAATTTTAATAACAATTAATAAGAAAAATAATGAATCAGTGATTAATTAGGACCTACTGTTTTAGAAAATATTATGATTACCTTGGTCCCAAAAGATGCATGTTCGTGAGCCTCTCGTATCTTTGGTTGCGCATTCAAAACCCCGCATAAGACAAGTTGCTTTCCTTTACTTCTGCATTTCTCAACTTCATCTCTTCCCTTGTGAGTAACCAATTGTAGGGCTGTAAGATATCTCCACAGAAAAGAAAGAAAAATAATGCTCAGACAGAGAGAATAATAGAATTCTAGAGGGAAACAGAATTTCCTGTATATTCGCTCCCTTTCCAATCATTTGTATACCTCTATATAACAGCATACATGCTACGCGAAAAAAGTAAAAATGACAAAAGGAATAAAGTTAGTTATGATCCTAAATCCTTCTAGAACCATAACACTGCCAAATCATCAATTAGTCACGTAGTCGTTGAGGTGTGTGGGTTTCCTTCGGATTCTTTTGGGTAATTCTCCTCTGTCCACGTTTTCTTGATCCTGTGTTGGGCCTTGAGGCTCTTCATCAGTAATGGGCCTAACATCTCCTTCCTCTTGAAGAGGCACCTTGTCCTCAAGGTGAAATTGAGCCTGGATTTGGGACCAAAGTTCCCAGCTAGCCTCTTCAAGAGGTAAACCCTGCCAGTGTATGAGTACCAATTGTTGGGGGTTGTCTTGATCCTCGGACATCTTCCAATCCAAAATAGTTGCAGGGATAAGGATGGGTTGGTTGTCCACGATATCTGGAGGAAGGTTCAGGGGCGGTGGTGAGGGAGTTGGCCCATGATGTGGTCGGAGAAGGCTAACATGGAAAACATTGTGAATTTGTGCTGAAGCAGGGAGGTCCAGTTTATAGGCCACTTCACCTATTTTCTCCAAAATTTTGAATGGTCCAAAAAACCTTTTCTGCAGTTTACCAAGGTATGGACCCGTAACTGAGTGTTGTCGACGTGGACGGAGGCGCACGTAAACCCAATCCCCAATTGAAAATTGGAGATCCCGACGATGCAAGTCTGCCCACCGTTTCATAGCCTCTTGAGCCCTCTTTAGATTGGAATGCAATTTTTTGATAATGGCATCCCTAGATGAAATCTCAAACTGAACTGCTGCGTTAGAAGTGTCAATGTTCAATAGATGAGGGATGCTCGGGGGAGGATGACCGAACATGACTTCAAATGGGGTAAAGCCGGTTGAAGCGTTTTTGGTGGTGTTAAAACACCATTCTGCCCAAGGAAGGAACTTGCCCCAAGAGGAAGGACGATGGTGCACAAAGCAACGTAAATACTGCTGCAACACTTTGTTGGCAACCTCGGTTTGACCGTCAGTTTGAGGGTGGTAAGCGGTGGACATTCTCAGTTTGGTCCCACTAAGGCGAAATAACTCCCTCCAGAATTGGCTCAAAAAAATGGTGTCGCGATCAGAGATCATGCTACGAGGAAGACCGTGTAACTTGCCAACCATGTGTACAAACAATTCAGCAACTTTGGCAGCGGAGAATGAACGTGGTAATGTGCCGAAATGCGCTCCTTTAGAGAAGCGATCGACAACCACTAGGATGGTACTCTGTCCTTGATAGGGTGGCAGACCAATAATAAAATCCAAGGATAAATCCTCCCAGCAACGAGAAGGTGGAGGAATTGGTTGTAGCAACCCTGGTGGACGTTGTGTGGGTATCTTAGTCTGCTGGCATGTGATACATTGGCTCACAAAAGTCTGCACATCCTTCCTCATGTGTTCCCAGTGAAAATTTGCTTGAAGTTTGGATAGTGTGCGAGTGATCCCTGGATGGCCTGCTAAAGGAGTAGAATGAAATTCATGTAACAACAAGGGAATCATACTACAAGATTGAGGCAACCATAGTTTCCCTTTGAAGAGTATAAAATCATCGTGCAAGGAATACCCAGGGAAGGATAGTGGTGATGCCAGAAGCTTTCCTTTGAAATCTAAGAAATCTTTATCTGCACTAAGAGAAGACTTGAGATCTTGTAAAAAATCCAATTGTGTGATGGAAATAATAAACAGGGAAAGGGCATGAGTAGAGGGAGTTGGAGGTACTCTAGAGAGTGCATCAGCAACGGTATTAGTTTTGCCCGGTTTATAGTGAATTTCAAAATCATATCCAAGCAACTTTGCCAAATATGATTGTTGATCTGGAGTGAGGACCGCTTGGGAGAGCAAGTCCCTGATGGATTGTTGATCAGTATAAATGATGAAATGACGACCCAACAAGTATTGACGCCATTTTTGTACTGCAGAGGTGATGGCACACAATTCCCTGATGTAAGTAGAAGAATTCCTCAATTTAGGACAGAATTGTTTGCTAAAAAAAGCAATAGGGTGGCCTTGCTGTGAGAGGACTGCACCCATTCCAGTTCCAGAGGCATCTGTTTGTATAGCGAAGGCTAAGTCGAAACGAGGCAAAGCCAACACCGGAGCATTAGTGAGAGCTTGCTTTAGGTTGTTAAAGGCCTCGGTAGCAGCTTCTGACCATATAAAATTATCCTTTTTCAACAAATCCGTGAGAGCAGAGGCAATAGAGGCATATCCTTTGACAAAACGTCGATAAAACCCCGTAAGGCCAAGAAATCCACGGATAGACTTCAAATTCAATGGGATGGGCCAATCGATAACTGCCTTTATTTTAGAAGGGTCTGGACAAACCCCTGTAGAGGACACCACATGGCCCAAGTATTGGATGGACTGTTGACCGATTGAACATTTAGAACCCTTGAGGCGGAAACAATGATCCAATAAAAGTTTGAAGGCTGTCTCGAGATGAGCAACATGATCATCCAGTGTGGAGCTGTAGACGAGTATATCATCGAAGAAGACGATGATGAAGCGTCGAAGATGTGGTCGAAAAAGGTCGTTCATGGTAGCTTGGAAGGTGGAAGGAGCATTACACAAACCGAAGGGCATGACCTTGAATTCGAAATGACCATTGTGAGTTCTAAATGCTGTTTTTGCTGCATCGGATGGAAGCATCAAAATTTGATGAAACCCAGAGAAGAGATCCAACTTGGAAAACCAAGACGCATGTCCCAGTTCGTCCAGTAATTCGTCGACTGTGGGAATGGGAAATTTGTCCTTGACGGTGACAGCATTGAGAGCCCGGTAATCAACACAGAAACGCCAGGTGCCATCCTTTTTTTTAACGAGAAGGACCGGTGATGAAAAGGGACTAGTACTGGGTGTAATGAACCCTGATGCCAACATTTTCTGAACCTGAGATTCGATTTCTTCCTTTTGGAAGTGTGGGTAACGGTATGGGCGAACGGAAATAGGTGGCGTATTGGGAAGGAGGTTGATGGTGTGGTCAGTTTGGCGAGAAGGGGGAAGTGATGTGAGTGTAGAGAAAAGGGTTGAGTATTGTTGGATTAGTTGTTGAAGTTGAGAAATGGTGGATGTTGGTAGTCCTGCGGTTGATGAAGCAGTGGTGGAAGAAGAGGATGAGGTGACAGGTTTAGGTGAGGGTTCTAAAGTAAGTTGGAATAAGGCTTCGACGCGATTTGTTTGTTGGAGGCGTCTGAGTTGATGGGCGGTGATGGGTGAGGGGTTTGGACTTTGTTCGCCTTTTAACTCGACCATTTTATTTTCCCACATAAATTTCATGAAGGGCCCATTGTAGTCCATGATGAAGGGGCTGATCTGTGAGAGCCACTGGACACCCAGAATAAGATCTGTCCCAGAAAGATCAAGAGGGTATAGGTCCATGGGAAAAAGAAGGGATGCAATAGTAACGTGGGCCTGCGGGCAGAAAGATGTGCAAGGTAAAAAATCCCCATTACCAACCATCACACGTAAAGGGTTTGGTGTGGGTTCTAGGGAAAGATTTAGAAAACGGGCCACTCTGGATTGGATAAAATTATGGGTTGCCCCACTGTCCACCATGATTTGAACCTCAAATCCGCCTATGGATCCACTGATTCGGAACGTCTTGGGGCTCCATTGACCCGAGAAGGAGTGTAAACTGATGAGACCCGCTTCTAAAGGAGTGTCATTAGGAGGATCAGCCACATCGGTGAGTGGATTGGTGGGCTCCTCGTCATCAGCCACTATGAGGAGAAGAAACTGGGATTTGCAGCGATGGCCTCGCGTGTACTTCTCGTCGCAATTGTAGCAAAGATTTTTTTCTCTGCGGGCTTGCATTTCGGCCTCCGTAAGTCTCCGAATAGGTAATTTGGATGAGGGTGTTGGAAGGAGAGGGGGAAGTGGTTTAGGGTTAGTGGCAGCGGTAGGTGTGATGTGATTTGGGGGTGGTCGGGAGAATTTGGAAAAGGGTGGTGATGATAATTTGTTTTTGTCATCGTGGAGTTTCGCAAACGCCACTGCTTGGGGCATATCGGAAGGTTGGAGAGCAGTAACTTCTCGTCGGAGGTGAGGTTTGAGGCCGGAAATAAAACAGCTAAGGTAGAAGTTAGAGGGATACCCAGAGATCCGATTAGATAGGGATTCAAACTCAGAGATGTATTCTTGAAGGGATTGCGTCTGTGAAAGCTTGCAAAGAGCAGCGATGGGGTCCTCAAACTTAGAAGGTGCAAAACGTAACTCCAAGGCTCTGAGGAAAGCTTCCCACGAGGTTAGGAGACTGTTGTTGTGCATCCATTGATACCAAGCTAAGGCGGGGCCCTCAAGGTAGAATGATGCTATTTGGGTTCTTTGATCTGGTGGTGTCTGGTGGTAATCAAAAAACTGGGTGATCTTGAAGATCCACCCCAATGCATCCTCCCCGTTGAATGAGGGAAGATCGAACTTGAGAGGTCGTGGAGGTAGTGAGGGAGAGTGCGAAGGGGATGAGGAAATTTTTGATTCGAGAAGGGAAGTGCGGGCGTCGATATCATGAAGGGTATTAGAGAAATTGGCTTGAGAAAGGAGAATCTGTTCCAATTTTTTGTCAAGGTGAGAAATGGCGTCAGAGTGGGAAGCCATGGAAGAGAGTTCTCTCAACGAGAGCACCAAAATGTAAGATATCTCCACAGAAAAGAAAGAAAAATAATGCTCAGACAGAGAGAATAATAGAATTCTAGAGGGAAACAGAATTTCCTGTATATTCGCTCCCTTTCCAATCATTTGTATACCTCTATATAACAGCATACATGCTACGCGAAAAAAGTAAAAATGACAAAAGGAATAAAGTTAGTTATGATCCTAAATCCTTCTAGAACCATAACACTGCCAAATCATCAATTAGTCACGTAGTCGTTGAGGTGTGTGGGTTTCCTTCGGATTCTTTTGGGTAATTCTCCTCTGTCCACGTTTTCTTGATCCTGTGTTGGGCCTTGAGGCTCTTCATCAGTAATGGGCCTAACAAGGGCAGCCGGAATATAGGACCAGAGTTGGTCTTGCTTTTTTTAACAAAAACAAAGTTGAAAGGGTGTACTTCATTGATAGGGTTGGAAGAGGTTGTCCTTGTTGCATCCTTTTAAAGTCATGTACATCTGTTTTTAATATACTCCTCATCCCCCATGCATGGATCTTAACCCTTGATAGGGTTTTAAATGTGATACGTGCTCCTGTTTTCACAAAATGACAATGCTCTCTCGAGATATAAATGATCCAACAATGATTTGATTTAGCAAGATATTGCGTGTTCAAATAATGTGGCATATCACAGTATTCTTCTGTATGTTTACTTCGAAAGAAAGATATAATGGGTGCGATGAAGAATCACCGACAACAGGAGCAATGTTTCCCTCAAATATAACACAAAATGCAAAGCCCATCCAGTCTTCATCCACATTAAATTCCTCTATCCTTATAACTGAATCCCCTTCAAATCTTTTGGTGAACCACCGCGGAATTTCCAAACCCCAAGGAACACCAATGTCAAAGCCACATCGAAAATGACAGGATTCCTGATGTCACCACAGAGAAAATCACCATTTTATTATAATTAGTTGTACAAAAATAATAGGTAGTTAATATAAGCATTTTTTACAAACAATATTTAAAGACACTCCTAATGACAAATTAGGCAAATATGTCATCCAAAAAGACAAAGAGAAGGTAGTACAATGTGAACCTTAATTAGTCTGAAAAGCCATGCAAGTTCCAAACTCCAACAATCCCAAGGTTTGGACAATATATCAACCATCTTGATACAATTAAAAAGATATAAGCCTGACCTATGATCACGAGATCCGGATACTGCTCTAAAATACTTCCCCCCTGATGCAGCTCCTTCAAATGGAAGGTTAGACAAAGATTTAAGCTCATGACAGTGCGACAAGTTTATATATGCTAGACAATGAAGCACCCTGAAGGAGTCAGGTATAGAAACAAAATTGTTTCCCTGTAGATTCAGTCTTTCCAGACATCTTAACTCTCCAATAGCATCAGGTACTTCTAGTAGATTGCAAAAACTTAGGTCTAGAAAAATCAAACATTCCAAATGGGATTTAGAAGCTTGTCTTGGGAGCAGATTTGTAAGTTTAAAACAACGGCATAAATATAGAGTTTGAAGAGATACCAAGGAATTAATATCATTTGGTATACTGACAAGCTTTGTGCAACCTCTCAAACCCAAGAAAGTAAGACTTGAAAGGACTCCAATAGATTCATGAATAGTGGATAAGCTTGTACATTCATCCATGTCAAGGTACTCAAGATGTGTTGTCCTTGTAAAATCTGGCGAGCTTTCAAGCCTACTACAACCAGAGAGATGTAGGACTTTCAGAGAACTCATGTTCCCTACACTGCCAAAGTCAATGATAAATAGATTGCAACAATTTCGTAAACTCAAGAATGCAAGCTTCTTAAGAAGACCAATTGATGAATGAACATGTGATAAACTTGTACATCCAGAAAGATCTAGCCTTTCAAGTTTTATGATTCTGGAAAAATCTGGAGTCTCAATTAGATAACTGGAGTTGCTTAAATCAATCCTTTTCAAGTTGGGGCAGCTCTGTGAAAAAAAAAACCACCTATTAGCATCTAATCTTAAAACTTCAATTTTATTATTTCTCTTTTACTTTGGTATGGATTGAAAATTAAAGACACACTAAAGAGTTAAAAAGAAAAGTTTCATTTAGGTTCGTTTAGTGGAAAAAGAAAAACATTATAATGTCATCCAAAAGGATGGATTACGATGATAGTCACGTAAATTAATAAAACTTCTATAATAACCAACAATTAAATAATTAAATGCTGGACAAAAATACACTGAAAGATAATTAAAATAATCTCTAAAATGTTTTCACTTTTAAAATAATGTTTACTCTGATTTTAATTCTAAAATTATTATCACATGGAATAATACTCTCCTAATTATCTTTCACAGAAAAAACTAATGCATTGCCGCCACTTCTTTTGGGAAGTTATGGAGATAGTCTATCTTTCCGTGATTTCTTCAAATCACGGAGAAGAAAATGGAAAGAATGTAATTATAATACCTTGTGGCCTTCCCATAAACGTGTGATGTGACTGTTAGGCATATTCAACTCCACAAGATTAGAGACTGTAAAATATGGAGGCAGAGAAGCAAAAGGATAATCATGCCATAGAACATATTGCAATCTGTCAGAAAGAAATTCCAACCTTCCTGAAAGTTTTGTGTGATATAATATCAGCAATGTGAGCTCCTTCATTCTTGACAATCCATTAACATTACACTCTGACAGTTCTTCCTTTTTATTTAAAACGATGGCTCTCACCCTCTCTGTCCCCTGAAACGCAAAGATAAACATGTATAAAAAAAACTTAATTGAATCATTTCAGTCATTAGAACACGAAACACCTTTCTAAAAAGAAATACTGAAGTTTTAATTTAAATAACTGTATTTGAAGTATATTTTTTTAATCATATTACTTATGTAAAATATTCGATAGGACATTTTTGTAATAAAAAAGTTTTCAGATTCAATTACATATTTTCTATCTATGAAACAAAAATGCAATAATTACTTCAAAAAGTTCAAACTTGATTTCCACCGAGTTGAAAATATATACAAAAAGTTTAAATATTTACAATAATAAAATGATTATGTTAATGTTAAGGAAATAAACTTTTAGTCTAAACAGAATACCCAATGCTCTCAACTATGTTGCTAGATATTAAAAAAACATTTCACAAGACTCACTAAGTTTAAAATGTTAGTGGTTACCGTTTCTCTCGTCAAGGCTTGAAAGAAGTCTTGATGAAGCCATATTCTACTCCATGATCCTGGCTCCTCGGGTGATTCATCACGAACCATTTTCTTTCCTAATTTTCGTAACAATTCATGCATAAGAATTTCTTCATTACTAATAGTGATGAGTGATTTCTCAATGAGTCTTGAAATTCCAATGCGAGGATGTAACCCACAACCGTCTAGAATTCGCTTAACATAATCCACCCTCTCCCCTTTAAAGAAACAAGCAATGTGTAAAAATATTTGTTTTTCCTCACGTTGTAGTCCATCAACACTTATTTGAAGTACATTCATAATTTTGTCATCTGGACCATTCTCCAATCTATTCAACACATCTCTCCATTCATCAGCATCTCGAGTACACAAGAAAGAACCCAACACTCTAATTGCCAATGGAAGACATTGAGCGTATTTGAGTACTTCAGGAATCATTGCGGCACAATTACTGTTTTGCTCTTCACTTTTGAAAGCCCTTCTATAGAACAATTCACCAGCATCCTTATCATTCAATAATGGAACCTTGTGTATCAACACATAACCCTCATACACTTTCAAAATATGCTCATCTGTGGTGGTAATAACCATTCTACTTCCCTTCAAAAGCAATTTGGGCTTTACGGCCAAATTTTCCAATTGCTCTAATTCATTAATATTGTCCAGAACTATGAGGAGTTTTATGTTGCAAAGCCTATTTTTTACAATCCCTGATATTTCAATAGGACTACTCATATCTATGTTTTCACGTAAAGTTTGATTGATGATGTCTTTGTGTACAGCAGTATGGCCACCATCCCTATAAAGTTTGCTCACATCCTCAATGAAACAAGAAGCATCAAACCTATGAGAGATTTTGTCATATAGGACAGCTGCATGAGTCGTCTTTCCTATTCCATTCATTCCCCAAATTCCTAAAACTTGAACAACATCACTCTTTGAGCTTAATGTTAGAAGTGGACTTGAGCCTAACTCAACCCCACAAAACCGGCTTGTAGAGTGAGGTTTGCACCCACTTATAAAGTAAGAATTGACCTTATTCCTAGTCGATGTGGGACTCCCAACACACCCCCTCCACGCCGAGGTATAGACATCTCGTGCGTGATAGTAGAAATTGGGTGGTCCGATAACGGCCCGATATCAGGTAGAATAGAAGAATTAGAAGCCCGATACCAGGTGGAATAGAAGAATAGAATGCCCACTTAGAACTCGCTAGGATAGGCTCTAACCATGGGATACAGGGTAGTATGAGTTGGTTGAATGGCAGAAGTAGTACCACAGTAGTAATGATCTAGATGTTTAGGTCGAGTTTTATTTCTAAGGGAAATTCTTTGTTCAACAGTGGGAATAATGATATTATCAACAGGATGAGAAATGTTACAAGGTGAATGATTTGGAGCAGTGGAAAAAGGTAGAACAGTAGGAAAATCAAAGAAAATGACATCAGAATTATCATCATTTGTAGGAGAGGGAGGGGAAGTAGAACTATTTTTATAGGGAAAAATATTTTCATGAAAAATGACATTGCGAGAAATGATAATAGAATGTGAATATAAATCATACAGCACAAACCCTTTGGTTCCAGATTTATATCCAAGAAAAATACATTTAGTGCTTCTGGAATCAAGTTTTGTACGTCCTGCAGTGGCAGAGCTGGAGTATGATAAGCAGCCAAAAACTTTTAGATTTGAAAAATCAGGTTTGATTGAATAAACTAATTCATAAGGAGATTTATTGTGAAGAAAAGGTGTTGGAAGTCTATTAATAATGTGAATAGCAAGTTTTATAGCATAAGACCAAAAAATGTTAGGAACTTTAGATTGAAAAAGGAGAGAACGACAAACATTAAGAATATGTTGATGCTTCCTTTCAACAATGACATTTTGTTGAGGAGTAGCAACACAAGAAGTTTCATGAAAAATACCTTTAGTAGAGTAAAAGTCATTAATAAAAAATTCTTTGCCATTGTCAAATCTTAGAATTTTAAGTGTACAGGAAAATTGATTTTCAGTTAAAAGAATAAATTTTGGAAGTAAGTTTTTAACATCAGATTTTTGTTTTAAAAGAAGAATCCATGTAAAACGACTGTAATCATCAACAATAGTTAAAAAATATTTGTATCCATCAATAGAAGAAATAGAAAGGGGGTCCCAAATATCAACATGAATTAGATGAAAGAAACAAGGAGATTTAGTTTTGCTAACAGAAAATTGAAGACGTTTTTGTTTGGCAAAAGCACAGGCGTCACAAGCATCAATAGATTGAAAGGAAATATCAGTATATTGAGAGGCTAAATTTTGAAAAACTTTATTTGAAGGATGTCCAAGTTTCATGTGCCACAAATTACAAGAATCACTAGAACTGGTATGAAAAGCAGAATGAGAAATATTTAATTCAGAAGTAGTTGTGGCATTATTACTAAGAAGATAAAAAAGGCCCTTGTATTTCTTAGCTGCCACTATCTATAATCAAGAATGGCATCATACTGATCTTGAGAAAAAGTGTATTAGTTCTTTTGCAATGATCGCAGTATTCATTAGCATGATTTGAGAAAGCCATGAGATGTAAGAAGTGGACTTGAGCCTAACTCAACCCCACAAAATCGGCTTGTAGAGTGAGGTTTGCACCCACTTATAAAGTAAGAATTGGCCTTATTCCTAATCGATGTGGGACTCCCAACACTTAATCTTAGTTTATCTTCTAATGCTTGTACCCGTGGTTGTATCCCAATAAGGTCATCAACAAACCAAGAGAATTTATGACCCAAATTTTTTATTACAGTTTGTACAATATCTTCAATTACTTCAGATTCGGACCTGGAAGAAAAAAAAATAAAGAAAGAAATAAGCTTAAAATGCTCTCAATCTCTTCAAACGATTTGATGATAAAAATTAAGATTAGTTTGTTTTTTTAGTCTTCGTAGTTTGTCAAATGACTAATATTGTTTTCTTTATTTTCTTGCACTCACCATTTTGAACCCATTCCTTAAAATAATTATTTGCTTTCAGATCAAAAAGGATGTAAATAATTTAAATTACAGTCACACTCCAATGTTTAGAACAACAATTCTATGGAGATAAACCTTCTAATGTTTTTTAAAAAATAGTAAAATGCATATATAAGAGGCATAAATATAGAAAACAGAGACAATAACCATAGCTAACAGATACCTGTTTCTGACATCCCAACCAGCTAACGTGCCAAACCAATTCATAGCTCTCTCCCATCGATAAACTTTATCTGGCTTTCCTTTGAATTTCTGTCTGAGCGAAACGAAGGCCTTCTCGTATACCCCATTCTGATGTCGTACGTGAGACGGATCAACATCATAGAAAACAGGGAAAACAGTTTGGTTAGATTGCTGTTTGCAATCAGCTATAGTGGCCATTTCGTCCAAACACCACGACGAGGAAGGATAATCTTAGGAGAAAACGATGATAGAAATTCGAGAACCTCTGATTGCTTGTGGAAGCTGTGATGAAATGGATTCTCCTTTGCGGAGCTTGCGGTCGTCTTTAAAGACAAAAATACCCTTCCGGAGAAGATGATAGTAGAGATGATCAACGAAAGAGTTGCGGTTATCAGGGCCTCTGAAACTGATGAACACATCGTATCTGTAGTCTTGGTTTTGGACAGTGTCGGATGAGTGATGGGTAGAAGAAGTAGATACTGATGAGATCACATCGGAAGAAGATGATCGACCACAGAAATGGCTCCAAAACCATCTCCTCCCTGATTTCTTCTTTGGTATCGGTGGATGGTAGTGACTGTTTGATGAGAGGGTCGCACCTCTCAACAAAAGTTGTGCATAAAAGAATACAGTATAATACTAGGAAGTGACTCCTAGATCGTCTCTCAAGGACCAATTTGAGTTCAGTCTATAGTAGGGGTTTTGAAGAGTTTGTGAATGCAATTGAACTAGATTAAAATGCATGAACAGAGCATTAAACTAATTACTGGAGTAAATAAATATCCAAACATAATTGAAGCTATTATTTGAAGCTATTAAAAGGCAATGAGCTAACAAATTAAATGCACATTAGACTAAAGCATGGAAATGGTAAAACAAAATTCACTACTGATTCAAGCATCAATCAACACAATGTAGAGAGAATTTTTATAGCTAAAGCAAAATAAAAGACAAATAAAAAGAAATGCTTTTCTAAAAAGAATTGCAAATGAGTCTGGACTCTTAATTGAAAACGCACTCTCTAAGGGACGTCACATTATACTCACTCCTTCAATAATCAAACACCGTGAAGTCACCATCCTATTTTTTAAATGAAAGAAAAGAAAACAGTGCACTAAATGTTACTCCATGAATCAGCGCTATACTTCTGTTTCTTCCTTATGCTCCATGATCGTAGCTACCAAATTGTAAGTGGCAAAGAAAAACAGAAGCACCGTAAGCAGAAAAAGCAGAAAAAGCGGTGACTTGACCCGTCCGACGCTTTTCTTCACAATCATTTTCAAAATCTTGTCCAATTCCGAAACTCCGAGAAACCAACCCTTAGAGATTAAATTAAAATTTAAAATTCATTGACACCATTACAGTCCTTGAAAATTGCAGCTATAATGCATAACTATAGTCAATAGACATAAACAGAATCCTTCAGTCATTGCTCCACAAGAAAAAATGTCAAAAGATCAGAACTTGCAATATATTCAGAGCCTCCCAATGGGGAAAATCCAACCTTGGCTGTGCAAAGACGAAAAAGATTGAAACTTTGGTAGAGAGAATACAAGGGTGGGAAATGTATTAAAGGAAGGAAAGGAAGAAAATCTACATCCTTTGCTACTGAAAATCAACCGAGAGTCCCTGCCTCAGACGTAGCCTCCATAGCAAAATAAAATGTGTTCCTACATGGTTGCGGCTGGAGCATCCACAAAAAATTAAAGGTGTAGGACCCCCCCTCCGTGCAGCTCTCCAATTAAGGGTGAATGACCCACACCCCTTTCCAACGTGGCTTCAGCGTGTGGGCCGCCTTTTGCTTCACTTCTTCAAGCTGGAAAATGAATGTGTGTAGCAGCTTCTCTGGACACCCCCTTTGCTTGCTAGATGCACTTCCAAAAATGGGACCGTGATGTGCTGCTGCGTGTGATTGCTATGAGCGTGGACCGTGTGCATCCAAGCTTCACTCCGTGCAATGCTTCTAAGTGTTGCTATCTGCACCCCATTGTTGTGCTGGAGTTGCTGGATAATGATGTCCGTGTGTGCCTCTTTCTTTCTCCTCCGTGGCAGCTCTTGTTTTTGTTGGACCATGTGCTTTCTTCAAGGTGGCGGCTGGACTTCCAAGTGTGCACCCCCCTTCTTTTCTCGTGGACGCGTGCTGCTGAATGGAAGAAGGTATGGGCCGTGTTGCTTGCTTGACACAATCAATTGTCCATGGGCCAATCTTCCAAAACAGTGAGCTTTGAAGAATAAAAGCTGCAACGTGTTCTGCAACACACCATTTACCATTGAAAATCCAAAACCTTTTCCTTTCCATGTGGATGTGGGTCATGCCAAAATGAATGAATAAAACCGTGAGCACTTGCAAAGTGGTCCCCTCCATCATTTCACTTCAAGTCTTTGGTGATTTCCTACGTGAATTGTTATTGTCTTCAAAAATTCTTGAGAAAACCGTGGACACTACTTGGAAAGTGGTGGAAACGTAGATGCTTCTCATTCATGATTTGCCAATAATGAATTTTCCAATGGGTCCTAGCCGTGTGCAATTGAATGAGTAGAGATGTTGGTGCCTTTCTTATTCAATTGATGAAACCGTAACATCCCAACAGAAAAATTAAGCCCTTCTTCCAAAACGGATCAGTACATCTTTATCTGAATAAGGCGTAGCTTCTTCCAAGTAAAATAGTACAGTGTGCAGATGAATATTCTTCCAAATGTCTCCATTTGCATTTCCAAATCCATTTGCATTTCCAAAATTTCCCTGTAATTATTAATGTAAATAATTAACTCAGATAATTCAAATTAATTAAAATAAGAATTTCTGATCGGATTAAGCTCAATTCAGTAAAATGGGAAAATACTGGACAATTAAGCATAATTTCCCGATTAAATTCGGTACAATAAACTAAGTGAAGTGAATAAAATATTGACTCATCACTGTTCGTTCAAATTCATACCACAACCATTAAGAGGATGAACATGGAGCTCTTTCAAAAGATGGTCAAAAACATGTGAGACACATTACATAACTCAAATGGAGTAGAGATGAGTTGCAGTAATGGAAATCCCTAGAAAAAGATAAGCATTCAGAAACTTCATTACTTGGTAAAGTTGCATATGATATTCCTATTTTTATATTGGATTAAAGACAAAATTAAGGAATAGGAAATTTTTCAAGATGCTCTGCCTCTTCCATTAATCATCTTATACCTTTTAATTTTTTTTATTATTATTTTTTACCAAGTTTAGTGATATGAACTTTTAGGTACCCTATGAGAGGGAATTACGAAATTTTGGTTACTATATTTATGTGCAGGTCTCTTTGTTTTTTATTCTCTTTTATACTAAATAAATATAATAAAAATGTAAAAATTTTGTCTATTTATTTAAGTAATGATTTTTTTATTGTTAAAAAACATGTACATATAAAATTAATGCTACTAAAACAATTTTAAAAATTATGTTATTATAAAATGAATATAACTATATAAAATAATTAATGGCTATTAAAATTTAATTTAAACTTTTTTAGTATTATGAAAAATGTTGTGATCTATAATTAGTAGTATTGAAAATAATACATAGTAGTTATTTTAAAAAACTTTATTAAGATAAAAAGTAAAATTATTAATATTGATAATTAATGTGAATATAAAATATTAATATTAAATTAAAATTTAAAAAATTAAAGTACTGATAAGTAATTGAAAAAACTATTATTATTGTGTATTAAAATAGTAATTTAATAATTCAATTATAATTGTTCACAAAAATCGGTAGGATTCATTATATGAACTCTCCATTCACCTCTCGATCGGGTCATAAACTTTTAGGAGCTTATTTTCTTACGCAACTTGGTGGCAGTGATTCTATAAATGAACTCGTCGTTCACCATCCCATCGTCGGATTATGTTTTTGGGTGATGCGAATCAGGTGGTAGTGGTTCTTTTTATAAACTCGTCATTTACTTCCCGATCGTCTTATTACTTTTTGGGTTCGGGTGACAGTGATTTTATTTATGAACTCGTCGTTCACCATCCAATCGTCTTATTAGTTCTTGAGTTGGGTGGCAGTGATTCTTTTTATGAACTCGTCATTCACCACCCGATCGTCTTATTCTTCTGTGGGCTATTCATGCCGGGCAGCAATGATTTTTTTTATGAACTCGTCATTCACCTTTGGGTCGGGTGGCATTGGTTTTATTTATGAACTCGCCTTTCACTACCCGATCATCTTATTAGTTCTTGAGTTGGGTGGCAATGGTTTTTTTATGAACTCACCATTCACCACCCGATCGTCTTATCCTTTTGCGAGCTATTCGTTGTAGTTCTTTTTATGAACTCGCCTTTCGCCGCCCAGTTTTTGGTTAATGCGCCAATAGTAAATAGTGTAGGTAGCGGAAATCTGAAGTATTGCATTATATATCTTAAATGAGGAAGATAATACAATGATAATTTTAACTAAAGTAAGATTTCAAGTGCGAAGCGATCCATGTATTAGGGACGGTTCTGCCGTTTGGATGAGAGAGACGTTACGCCCCATTTTGAAGGTTTTCGGTTACCCTGAAGGGTCCCTCCCACTTCGCTGCGAGCTTGCCATGAGTGGCCGCTCTTCCGGCGCCTCCTGTTTTTCTCCAGACCAGGTCGCCTTCTTTGAAGCTCTGGGGTTGTACTTTGGTATTGTATTTCCTTTCTACCATTCGTTTGTAGGCTTTTGCCCTGAGGAATGCTCGGTCACGACGTTCGTCCACAGTATTCAGTTCCACCCTGAGCTCTTCGTTGTTGAGCAGAGGGTCTTGCAGTTGCCGCCGCATGGAGAGTTCCCCCAACTCGACTGGTAGCATGACGTTAATGTCGTAGGTAAGGGCAAACGGTGTGTTGCTGGTTGTCCCATGTGGGGTGCATCGGTACGCCCACAAGACTTCAGGGAGTTCGTCCACCCACGCGCCCTTCTTCTCTCCCAACCTCTTCTTATGTTTAGTCACTATTGTTTTGTTCACAACTTCTGCCTGACCGTTTGTTTGGGGTGCTCTACCGAACTCGTAACATGTAAAATCCCCAAACTTTGGTAAAACAACCTAGTTTCCTATCGATAAACTGTCTGCAATTGTCGGTCACCACGGTCTGTAGAAGCCCGAATCGACATATTATTTTTCACATGAATTTTTGTACTTGTTGGGCTGTTATGGTTGCGAGAGCCTCAACTTCTACCCACTTAATGAAATAATCGATGGCGACTAGGAGGAACCTCTTTTGTGTTCGTCTGAGAGGAAAGGTCCCACGATGTCCATTTTCCACTAGGCGAACGACCAGGGTGAAACTAGAGTATGTAGCTTGTTTGACAGGACTTGTGGAATATTGGCATGAGCCTGACATTTTTGACATTTCTGAAAAAGGTTTTTAGCGTCTTCCTTCATTGTTGGCCTATAGTAACCGGTTCGAATGGTGCGAACCCTCATATTACATTGGCCGGTATGAAACCACAAACACCGTTGTGAAGCTCATCTAGCACATAGATCGCCTCCTAGCAGTTCACGCATTTCAGAAGAGGAGTCGAAAATCCTCTTTTGTAGAGATCATATGGTACAATCTGTTCTTTATGGGTGTTTGTCAGGTAGCGTACGGGTATCAACTCGTATAGTTTATTTGTTTTATAGATTTGATTAAAAATAAGTCATTTTCTTAAACAAAGTTAATTGGAAGAATGCGTTTAAATTATAAATTGTAAAACCGGAAATAAAAGACAATGAGGATGTTCAACACTGAAGAGATGAAAAGAAATCGATAACCGTGAAAAATTCAAATATAATTCAGAAAGTAACGAGAAATGCAAATTAGCAAGGATAGAAAAAACTCACAAAAATTTGAAAAGGATGATGATCTGGAAGATGAGTAAACAAATTATCCAGTAGTTTTATAGTTTTTTTTTTTCAATTAAAGAATGAAGAGCATCTAAACATCAAAATAAATAGAAGTTGACCGAGCAAGTCAAGCTCCTCTGAATATCATGATATCATATCAGAAATCTTGAAATAAAATGGAAATTTCATATTTAGCTGCTACGTACCCTTAAAAACCCAAACTCGTCTTGGTTCTTGATTGTTCTTCTCTCCACTGCGTACACAAGGCCATCAAGAATCTTGTCATATGTTCAAAGCAATAGCTCCTGCGCAGGTAAGTTATAGTTCAGCTCCACACTTCAATTCTTTCATACCTGATATGGTTTCCACCTTCTAAATCTTTTCAACAAATCAAATCTACAATTTTTATTAATAGTTGTTCTTCCGCTGTGTGGTGTGAAGTTGAAGGAATAAACACTACCACTTGTAGCGTATAATTCATAGATGCTGAAACCTAAATCAGGGCTTCAACGGTTTTGGGACCGCTTCGGTACTCGATCATCGGGATCCACTTCTTCTTCATACGACTCCTCGGACACCATCCAAAACCAACACTACAGATACGATGTGTTTATCAGTTTCAGAGGTCCTGACGCCCGCAACTCTTTTGTTGATCATCTCTGCTCTCATCTCCTCCGAAAGGGCATTTTCGTCTTCAAAGATGACCACGATCTACAGAAAGGAGAATCCATTTCCCCACAGCTTCTACAAGCAATTCAACTTTCACGCCTTTCTATCATTGTCTTTTCCAAAAATTATGCTTCTTCCACCTGGTGTTTAGACGAAATGACCGCTATAGCTTCTTGCAAACAACAATCAAGCCAAATTGTTTTCCCCATTTTCTATGATGTAGATCCATCTCATGTAAGACATCAAAATGGGGTATACAAGAATAACTTCTTTTCACACAGACGGAAATTCGGAAAAGATCGGGACAAAGTTCTTAGATGGAAGAGGGCTATGACGGATTTGGCCAATTCAGCTGGTTGGGATATGAGGGACAAGTAAGCATCAATTACAGTCTTTGCTTTTCTGTCTTAGATTCATAGCATGACAATTTAAGTAATAGTTGAGTGCTCTATTTTTCCTTCTCTTGCAGGCCAGAGTTTGCACAGATTCAAAGCATTGTTCAAGCAGTAATTAATAAATTAGGTCATAAGTTTTCAAGGTCTGTGAATGACCTTATTGGGATACAACCACGCGTACAAGCATTAGAAGACAAATTAAGATTAAGCTCAAACAGTGATGATGTTCGAGTTTTAGGAATTTGGGGAATGAATGGAATAGGAAAGACTACTCATGCAGCTGTCCTATATGACAAAATCTCTCATAGGTTTGATGCTTCTTGTTTCATTGAGGATGTGAACAAACTTTATAGGGATGGTGGCTATACTGCTGTTCAAAAGCAAATTATTCATCAAACTTTTCGTGAAAACATAGATATGAGTAATCCTATTGAAATATCAGGGATTGTAGAAAATAGGCTACACAGCATAAAGGTCCTCATAGTTCTGGACAATGTTGATGAATTAGAGCAATTGGAAAATTTGGCCATAAAACCTAGATTGCTTTTGAAGGGAAGTAGGATGGTTATTACAACGACAGATGAACATATTCTGAAAGTGTACGAGGGTGATGTGTTGAGACACAAGCTTCCCTTATTGAACGATGCGGATGCTCGTGAATTATTCTGTAGAAACGCTTTCAAATGTGAAGATCAAAGCAGTAATTGTGCGGCGTTGATTCCTGAAGTACTCAAATATGCCCAATGCCTTCCACTGGCAATTAAAGTGTTGGGTTCTTTCTTGTGTACTCGAGATGCTGATGACTGGAGAGATGTGTTGAATAGATTGGAGAATAGTCCAGATGACAAAATTATGAATGTACTTCAAATAAGTGTTGATGGACTACAACGTGAGGAAAAACAAATATTTTTACACATTGCTTGTTTCTTTAAAGGGGAGAGGGTGGACTATGTTAAGCGAATTCTAAAATGTTGTGGGTTACACCCTGACATTGGAATTTCAAGACTTACTGAGAAATCACTCATCACTATTAGCGATGAAGAAATTCATATGCATGAATTGTTACAAGAATTAGGAAAGAAAATGGTTCGGGACCAATCTCCGGAGGAACCAGGATCATGGAGTAGAATATGGCTTCATAAAGACTTCTTGCATGCCTTGACAGCAGAAACGGTAACAAGTTACATTTCCAAACTTAGTGAGTCGTTTTATTTGTATTATCTAGCAACATTTATTGGTTATTCCATTTAGACTAAGATTATTTTCTTTAGATCGTTTTCTTCCCATTAAATAATCATTTATTATTGGTAGTATTCATACTTTTATATCAATATATTTTCAGTACGAGGGAAGGGAAGTTTTGCTTTTTAATTAGGACTTCACTATTTTCCTTTTCTATAAAAACGTTTCGTATTCTAACGATTAAAATGATTCAATTATGTGTTTCTTGACATGTTTATTCTCTATTGTTCAGGGAACAGAGAAGGTGAAAGCCATAGTTTTAAATAAAAAAGAAGAAATGTCAGAATGTATTGTTGACGGATTGTCAAGAATGAAGGAACTTACATTACTGATATTATATCACACAAGAGTTTCAGGAAGGCTGGAGGTTCTTTCAGACAGACTGCAATATCTATTGTGGCATGATTATCCTTTTGCTTCTCTGCCTCCATACTTTACAGCCTTTAATCTTGTGGAATTGAATATGCCTAACAGTCACATCACACATTTATGGGCAGGCGGCAAGGTACTATAATCACTTTTCCACTTTTATGTCACTTTCCCATTTTCTCTTTTGACTTTTGACATCATAATTTGGAATTTTAAAAAAAATTGAATAAATTACTTAAAATAATGTAACATGGTTATATTAATAGAAAGGTTTAAATGTCTTATGATAATTTCAAGTCACTCTGATATTTGTAACTGTTTTAATTAGTATAGATAACGTTAAATTTTGATGATGTTTTTACGTCGACGTGCATTGTTTGATTTGGTTGAATTTTTATTTAAATTAAAAAATTATGACATGCCAAAATTGAATCGGTTTAACTTTTGCTTGAATATTATGGTAATAATTTTGAAATTATAATTCGAATAAACATCTACTTAAAAGTTAAATTTTTTTAATATTATTTGATTATTTTGGGTGTAATTTTCTCTACCATTTAATTACTAAGATAGTATGAATTGTAAAAGTTTTATTAATTTGAGTAACTATCATCAGTATCCTTTTGTATGACATTCTATTGTTTTTTCACCTAATGAACACAAATGAAACCTTTTTTCACCTATATTTCTTTAATTCTGAAAGCATACCAAACTGAATGAATTAATGAAATTGAAGTTTTAAGATTATATGGTAATAGGTGATTGTTTACTTTTTTTCTCACAGAGCTGTCCCAACTTGAAAAGGATTGATTTAAGCAACTCCAAGTACCTGAGTGAGACTCCAGATTTTTCCAGAATCATAAAACTTGAAAGGCTAGATCTTTCTGGATGTTCAAGTTTATCTTATGTCCATTCATCAATTGGACTTCTTAAGAAACTTGCTTTCTTGAATTTACGAAATTGTTACAATCTAGTTTGCATTGACTTTGGCGGTGTATGGAATATGAGTTCTCTGAGAGTTCTACATCTCTCGGGTTGTTCTAAACTGGAAAGCACCCCAGATTTTACAAGGGCAACAGATCTTGAGTACCTTGACATGGATGAATGTACAAGCTTATCCACTATTCATCAATCTATTGGAGTCCTTTCAAATCTTACATTCTTAAGTTTAAGAAGATGTAGGAAGCTTGTCAGTATACCAAATGATATCAATTCCTTGGTATCTCTTCAAACTCTAGATTTATCCGGTTGTTATAACAGTATGAATCCGATGCCAAGACAAGCTCTTTCGTCCCATTTAAAATCCTTGATTTTTCTGGACATTAGTAATTCCAATCTAAAAGAAGTACCTGATGCTATTGGAGACTTAAGATGTTTAGAAAGACTGAATCTACAGGGAAACAATTTTCTTTCAATACCTGATTCCTTCCGTCAGCTTCATTGTCTAGCATATTTAAACTTGTCTCATTGTCATAAGCTCATATATTTGCCTGACCTTCCAACTGAAGGAGATAAATCAGGGGGGAAGTATTTTAAAACGGTATCTGGATCTCGTGATCATAGATCAGGCTTTTATCTTGTTAATTGTACTAATATTAAATTGTCTCGACTTGAGTTCCTCGGACTTGAACGCTTCTTCCACCTAATTAAGGTTCACATTCTACAACCTTATCTTTTTGTCTTTGGCTAACAATTGCCTAATTCATCATTAAAAATATTTTTAGAGATTTAATTGTAAAAAATATTTTTTATTATCAGCCAATTAAATTCTAGTACAAATTGATTACCATAAAACTATTTTGTGATTTTCTTTTGGTGATAGGAACCCTGTAATTTTCGGTGTGGCTTTGACCTTATTCTTCCTTGGGATATGGGATTTCGACCTGTCTTCGGTGAAACATTCTTAGGGAATTCAATTATAAGGATACTTCAATGTGTTATGAATGACAACTGGATTGGCTTTGGCTTTTATGTTACATTTAGTCGTGGGATTGATTTTTCTTCTTCTCACTGTTCATTATCCCATCCACTTTATCTTTCTTTTGAAAGTGAATACACAGAAGAGTACTTTGATATGCGATTTAATTCGGAGAGAGATGAATGCTTTATGTCTAGGCATATTTGGATAATTTACATCAGTCGAGAACACTGTCATTTTGTGAAAACAGGGGCGCATATCACATTTAAAGCGCAACCATATCTTAAGATCGAAGAATGGGGGATGAGACCTATACTCAAACAAGATATAAGTGACAGTAAAGGGAAGAAATACATAAAATTTTCCAAATTAAATCATGATCATGTGGACTTTGAGTATGTAGAAAAAAGCAACAGTGGTTCAGGGCCGAAAATCCAGCTTCCTTACAATTGGTGTGTCACAGAAGAAGAGCAAGTTGAGAATACTGATGCAAAGGCGAAAGAAAATAATCTCTCCAATGCAGGGCTTTAAGTTGCTTCTCAGAGATATGAAAATGGAAGCTCACACATCTTTTCCGGACATATGGTAATGATCTTCTCCCAAACAATTATTCATAATTAATTATTGATCAAATATTTTTATTTTCACAAAAATATATATTTAAACTTATAATCTATCCATACATAATTTAGTGAATCTAAGACTAAATTAGCATAATATTTTGAAACTTCATTAGCAAATACATTGACATTCTAATATTATGTATCCTTTATATTTATTTTCGCTTTTATTGACTTTCTCTGTTTCATTCTTTAAATAATATACTTAATCTAATTGTTGTGCAGTAAAATTTGTTGACAAATACATCTTTTCATATTTATATATAAGTATATATTTAATTTAATTTTATGTATTGGTATATTAAATGCTTATTAAAATATCATAATTTATTTCGTTTAATATTTCTTTTTCATTTTATAACAGATTCTTGAAACACTTAATCCAGTCTTCGAAAGATGTCGAAGGTGAAAGTAGGTTTGTGCATGTAAATGTTTAATTTTTATGGTTGAGTAAGTGGATCCTTTCATTTTAATTTATTACTAGCTTTGTTAGTGATGTAAGTAACCAAATCTACACCTTATTTAGATATGCTATTCCCTCTTTATTTGACTACGATAGATTAAAGGTATGTTTACTGAAACAAAATAAGTTACTAATTAGTTTATTTCATTAAATGTTTTAGTAACAGACATATCTATTGAGTTAATGTGAAACAACATATATACAGGGGGTTTAGCCTGTAAGTTATTTTAGTTATTATTTATTTCTTTTACTAAAATATCTTTTTCTTAATAATTTTATATCATCTTTAATATATATTCACATAATTTTGTGTTTATAGTAGAATGTTAACATTTCACCATTTAAGATATTGAACCATGATACTAAATATTTATTTTAATTATTACATTACTGTTAATGTTTGTTGTGGTATTTGTTTTTAATTTTTATGTAATTTAAATCAACTAAGATTTAAATTTTTAAAAATATAAGTTAAAATCTATCAAAAGTAGAAGTTCTCAAATTTTAATAAAAAATTAATTATTTTCAAATATCTTAAATTATAATTAAATAATAATATTTTTTCCTAAAAGATGTAAATATTATTTGCTAAATAATTTATTAAACGTATAAGTAATTTATAATTGTTATATTTCAAAGTAATCATTAACTTATAAGTTAGTATATTCAACATTATATACATGAATGCAATTTGAAAAATTTTACTTTTTTCAATTTTAACATTTTATGAAAACGTAATTATGTTATTTTAGTACCAATGCAGCTTTCTTATTAAATAAAATATAATTTAATTTCATTACAGTAAGAGCTCATAGTATCCGACTTTAACATTCAAGTCACTGTTGAAGACATTTCTTAACATCGACAGCAGATTATTCCGTATTCCACGCTCCATCTTTTCCTTTATTTTCTCAAACACATAATAATAATTTAACTTAAATATAGACACAATTTAAAAAAATAATGTCTAAATTCAACTAGAAATTTCTAGCTGTCTTTAATGTAAATTTCAATAATTATCTACCTATAGAAAAAAAAAACACAACAAATTCAAAATTCTCAAGTGATTCTAAGAACAAATTGTTATAATAGTATATTATAACACTCTAAAAATTATGTCATTTCTTATGCCTTATGCCATATAGATAGTTGACGACATTCTGATTATGCCATATAAGATCTTTAAGAATATCAATGTCGCAGAAAAATTATGGGATGGAATAAAATATCCTGCTGTAATCAATTGTTTTATATAATGATTTGATACAATCTTTCGTATTTGCTTATACTGAGAGTTAGGTTAGAAATGTATAGGATAATTATTCTCTCTTTTAATCCTTTTCTCATTTAATTTCGGTTTTATCTTCATAACCTTTCATAATCATCTTCAATTTTATCACCATATCCTTTCATAATTAATCATCTTCAATTTTATCTTCATAACTTTTTATAATCATTGTTCAATTTTATCTTTTAATATATATTATCACCACTTATAACTGTTGTTCCTACGAAAATTATTGAACAAACTATGTAATAAATTTATCTCAAATTTAAATTTATATTTTTTAGATTTCTAGTACACTTCACTTATAATAGGAATTGGATGGGATATAAATTTGATAAATTATTAAAGGTTTAATAACAATTTTTGTCCCAATTTTTGTTAGCTTTATTCAAAATGGTCCTACTTTTTTTTTTATTCAATGTTATCTTAAAAAATGTAATTTATGTTCAATTTAGTTCTAGGAGTTTAAATGGTTAACGGCTCGTTGTTCAACTGTGTAATAAATGACACATTCATCATATCTTATTTCTAAAAATCCTAATTTTTCCTACACAGAAACCCTAGTCACCACCTAACCCTAACAGCCGCCGCCACAGGCAACCACCATCTTCGCACCTCCATCATCTTCTCCGTTCAGCAACCACCAAAAAACACCACCCATGGCCACCTACAAGAATCCCTAACCACTCGCAAAACAAACCAAGAATTCCCCAAATCAATTTTGAAACGAAAATCATATATTTCAATTTACAAAAACCAGATAACACAACAAAAACCCCCAAATCGAAACCCTCAATCACGAATCCTATTACAACGAAACTGCCTGAGAACGGTGGGCTTCTCGATCTCGACTACGTCGGAGATTGAACATTCGTGGAAGCGCCGCCGTTGCAACCCTCACCGCGCTGCTAGAAAGGAGTTCGCTCTCATTTCTGCGAAACTCTGACAGACCCACTATAGTCAATTGGACCATCGCAAGCTTCAGTTTTCCTCTAGCGGCGCAGGCGTAAGGAAGCCGGCTGGTCAGCCGTTAAATGACATGAGATTTAAACAAAAAATGACTAAATTGAACATAAATTATATTCTTTAGGACAACATTGAAAAAAAAATTAAGACCATTTTGACAAAAATTGGGACCAAAATTAGTATTAAGCCACTTAGAAAAAGTACTGATAATGGAATAACTAATGTTACTTTAAGCAGTACTGTTTTTTTAAAAAAATAAATCTGGTTAAGAAGTAATTTAGGAAACAGTTTAAGTTTTTTTTTCCCGAAATTTAAGAATAGAAATAAATATATCATTTATTAAAGTTTTTTACTCTGTTAAAAATTCTTTTCATCTCCAGGACAAAATTCGGGGAAATTGATAAGATTGTTCAAGCGGTAATAGAAACACTCGGTCATAAATTCTCTGGGTTTGTTAATGATCTTATTGGGATACAATCTCGCGTACAAGTATTGGAAGATAAATTAAGGTTAAATTCAAATATTGACTATGTTCAAGTTTTAGGAAATGATGATAGGGTGATGTGTTATTTATTGCAAAGTTGGATAGTTTGTTGTTAATAATTTAAATATTATGTGTATAAACGACTAAATTGAACATAAATTATACATTTTTTGGATAATATTAAATAAAAAAAAAATAAGATTATTTTGAATAAAACCGAGACCAAATATTAAATCTATATTATGATATAAAAATGAAAGATAAAGTTAATATGGTATAAAATTTTTATTAACACGAACTTCCCTTTTACCCCAATGAAAAGAAATATATTTTCCAAAAGAAATAAAGAAAAACTCAATTCAAAGTCAAAATGTAAGCCAAGAAAGAACCTTAATTATAATACATACTTGTTTATGATATCCCAACCAGTTGAATTGGTCAAATCTGTCATAGCTTTCTCCCATCGAAGGACCTTGTTTGGCTTTTCTTTAAATTTCGATCGGTGTAAAACAAAAGCATTCTCATACGGTCCAATCTGATGTCTAACGTGAGATGGATAAAAATCATAGAAAACAGGGAAAACACTTTGATTAGATTGTTGTTTGCAATCAGCTATAGTGTCCATTTCGTCCAAACACCACGACGAGGAAGGATAATCTTGGGAGAAGACGATGATAAAAATTCGAAAACCTCTGATTGCTTGTAGAAGCTGTGATGAAATGGATTCTCCTTTGTAGAAGCTGTGATGAAATGAACCTCTGATTTCTATATATTCTTATTTAGTTTAGATACATTGAGAATTTGACAAGAGAAACAAGTTAGTTTATTTGATTAAATTAAGCTAATTTGGTTCATAAAAATATTTGATAATTGAAAATAATTTAGTTTTTAAATTTTTAACATATAAATTACAAATTATATTAGTTGTTGTTTATAACTTATTTAATATTTTTTATTCTTATTATATTTTGATATATTTTCTTATTTATACTTAAGATATGTATGTTAGTTTGTTTCTAAAATAAAATGTTAATGATTAGTTTCAACATTTAATATATTAAAACGCTTATTTTTGTTTTTATTTATTTTAATATTTTAGTGAAGCTTTAACTTTATTTTATATGTTGTGTTATGATCTAAAGTTTCAACTAGTATATTATGTGAAGAACAATAATATACTACAAAGAAAGTTAAGATCTACTCTTGAATCTTTATAAACATTTTTAAATATTATCTTTCTTAAAAGCTTGGAGGTTTCTTCTTTATCAACAAAAAGTCCAAGTCCAATGATCCATATATAGGTTTTGAAGTCTAAAATCCAATGTAATTAGAATCAACAAATATGTATAGATAATCTATGTTTCAAATAGTGAGTAAATGTTAGATGAGCTAAAAATGTAAAATGTAAAATTATTTCTTATTAAAAATATTTCGACAGCATTTTAGCACTTTGAAAATCATAACTTCTTGTTCTTCTAAAATTATGTTTTTAAATAAGAATGGAAGAAATTATCAATAATTTCTGGCAATTGATTTCATTAAATATACTTCGTGCATACATTACAACTAATAATACTTATTTGTCTTTGGTTAGAAAACATATTTAGTTGAAGTTTATAAAGTACAAATTATCCAAAGTTGTGAATACACATGTTAGGGAGTTATTAAAGCATAGTTACTTTAACTTATTTTTCAAGAGATTTATAATGTTGATACTCATCTTGATAGATGAAAGAAGAAAACATTCATTACAACATATAAGATCAATGTATTTACGTGAAATTCAATTAAGATAATAAATGTATTTGTCCTCAAAAGTATATTATTCAAATTTATGACTATTTTGACGGGAAATTCCCTTAAGTATAAGTTTGGATAATATCAAATTTTTTAAATTGAGTATAGAAATATAAGTATAAGTTGATGATGATTTTCTAACAGCTACCTAATGTAGAAATTCAAAATTAGATCTCAAAGTTACATATTTTGTATATTTTTCCATAAAAAGATTGTCCAATAGATAACGATCCAAGCTTTAACATTGCATCTCCTTTAATTCTCTATTTTATATCTCCTTCGGATGGATTAAAGTAGAAAAACAAGCGTATACTTTCAAGGAGGGAATACTTTATTTATAATTTAGTGATTTATATAAATATGAACTCTATTACTTTATTAGATCCATCAAATAACCGTCCTCATCACTACAAATTAACAAGGTAGAAATGACACATAACCCTACAAATTATGTTATTGTAAATATCTCCAAGAGTGTACTATTGGGACCAAATCATCCGGCTGGGGAAAATTTTCAGCTACTCCATAGAAATTTCGCTGGACTTTTCAGCTGTACTATTGGGACCAAAGAAGAATCTCTCATGTTCAATGAAAGCAATAGCTTCTGCGCAGGTGAGTCACTGTTCCTTCCATACTTTTCAGCTTCTAAATCATTTCAATAAATCAAATCTACAATTTTTTTTAAGAGTTGTTCTTCCCCTGTGTGTGTTATGAATTTCACGGAACCAACAGTACTTCTTCTACCAGAAGAAGTAGATGGTGGAAACTAAACCAGGGCTTAAGCGGTTTTGGGACCGCTTCGGTGGTCGATCATCGGGATCCACTTCTTCCTCTTCGTACGACTCCTCGGACAGCATCCAAAACCAAAACTACATATACGATGTGTTTATCAGTTTCAGAGGTCCTGACACCCGCAACTCTTTCGTTGATCATCTCTGCTCTCATCTCCTCCGAAAGGGCATTTTCGTCTTCAAGGATGACCACAATCTACAGAAAGGAGAATCCATTTCCCCACAGCTTCTACAAGCAATTCAACTTTCACGCCTTTCTATCATTGTCTTTTCCAAAAATTACGCTTCTTCCCCTTGGTGTTTAGACGAAATGACCGCTATAGCTTCTTGCAAACAACAATCAAGCCAAATTGTTTTCCCCATTTTCTATGATGTAGATCCATCTCATGTAAGACATCAAAATGGGGTATACGAGAATGACTTCGTTTCACACAGATGCAAATTTCAAAAAGATCGGGATAAGGTTCCTGGATGGGAGAGGGCTATGACGGATTTGGCCAATTCAGCTGGTTGGGATGTGAGGGACAAGTAAGTATCAATTACAGTCATTTGCTTTTTTGTCTTAGATTCATAACATCACAACTTAAGTAACGGTGGAGTGCTCTATTTTTTCCTTCTCTTGCAGGCCAGAGTTTGAACAGATTCAAAACATTGTTCAAGCAGTAATTAAAAAATTAGGTCATAAGTTTTCATGGTTTGTGAATGACCTTATTGGGATACAACCACGCGTACAAGCATTAGAAGACAAATTAAGATTAAACTCAAACAGTGATGATGTTCAAGTTTTAGGAATTTGGGGAATGAATGGGATAGGAAAGACAACTCAAGCAGCTGTCCTATTTGACAAAATTTCTCATAGGTTTGATGCTTCTTGTTTCATTGAGGATGTGAGCAAACTTTATAGAGACGGTGGCAATACTGCTGTTCAAAAGCAAATTATTCATCAAACTTTTGGTCAAAAAGGTCTAGATATGTGTAGTCCCTTTCAAATATCTGGGATTGTAAGAACTAGGATACACGACATAAGGGTTCTCATAGTTCTTGACAATGTCGATGAATTAGAGCAATTGGAAAATTTGGCCATAAAACCAAAATTGCTTTTGAAGGGAAGTAGAATGGTTATTACCACCACAGATATGCATATTCTGAAAGTCTATGAGGGTGGCGTGATACACAAGGTTCCATTATTGAATGATAATGATGCTCGTGAATTGTTCTGTAGGAAAGCCTTCAAAAGTGAAGAGCAAAGCAGTAGTTGTGAGGCGTTGATTCCTGAGGTACTCAAGTATGCCCAATGTCTTCCATTGGCAATTAGAGTGTTGGGTTCTTTCTTGTGTACTCGAGATGCGGTTGAATGGAGAGATGTATTGAATAGATTGCAAAGTAGTCCCGATAAAAAAATTATGAATGTACTTCAAATAAGTGTTGATGGACTAAACCATGAGGAGAAACAAATATTTTTACACATTGCATGTTTCTTTAAACGGGAGAGGGTGGATTATGTTAAGCGAATTCTAGACTGTTGTGAGTTATACCCTCACATTGGAATTTCAAGACTCGTTGAGAAATCACTCATCACTATTAGCAATGAAGAAATTCATATGCATGAATTGTTGCAAGAATTGGGAAAGAAAATGGTTTGGGACCAATCTCCACAAGAACCAAGATTCTGGAGTAGAATATGGCTTCATAAAGACTTCTTGCAAGTCTTGACAGCAGAAACGGTAATAAGTTATTTTTCAAACTTAATGAATTATGTGAAATGTTTTCTGAATCATGCGAAATCTGCTACATAGTGAACAATAATAAAATTATCATAGAATCATTTTATTATTGTTAGTATTTATACTTTTTTTTCTAAAGCACAATTATTTCAAATTAAAACTTCACTAGTTTCTTATTTTTTATAAAAGTGTTTCGTATTCCAATGACCAAAATGATTCAATTAAATGTTTTTTTTGTTAAGCCATAATTTTCGTGAAATGTTCATTCTGTGTTCCAGGGAACAGAAAAGGTGAAAGCCATAGTTTTAAATAAAGAAGAAGAAATGTCGGAATGTAGTATTGGTGGATTGTCAAGAATGAAGGAGCTTACATTGCTTATATTATATCACACAAAAGTTTCGGGAAGCTTGGAGTTTCTTTCAGACAGGCTGCGATATCTATTTTGGCATGATTATCCTTTTGATTCTCTGCCTCCATATTTTACGGTCTCTAATCTCGTGGAGTTGAATATGCCTAACAGTCACATTATAAGTTTATGGCACGGTAACAAGGTAATATATTCACATTCTTTCCATTTTCGTCTGGGTTTGAATAAATCACCAAAAGATAGAATTTCTTTTTTAGTTATATAAAAGTATAAAAGCTATTACCATCTCTTAACATTATATATTATATTTCAAAATAATATCTCTTAAATATCTCAGTCTTCAAAATATAAGAAATAGGTTCAGTATTCTAAAAGATTGATTTTTAAACTATCACTATTTTAAAGCATAAGTGACTTGGTTGAGCTACTGATCTCATATGTTGCTATCTCTACTCACTACGATTATCACATAAAAAAAATAACAATCAACACAAGACAGAAGAAAAAGATAACTAATGTTTTTAAAAGAAAAGTAAGAAAGAAATAAATAATATTATAAAAGGTCTAAAAATAATTTTAAAAGTCAAACATGTAATAAAGTTGTAATTTAAACAAAATAGCTTTTTTTTTGTTAGTATGAATACCAAGAAATATTGTACAATTTAAAACGTGTATGATTAAATTTTATATAAAATTTATTTTCTTAGATACCTACACAGTCTTTCATGAGACAAGTGCATTGAATAGACTCGTAAAACTCTCCTCGTATAATTAAATGACTCAAACCGAACAATGAAAAGGTTAACCTCCTTAATTCCATTGCCTGTTATGTGGAAACAACACTTTTTTCTAATTACAATATTATTGAAAAATAACCAATCCATCCCAAAGAGGACATCTAACTCTCTCTAGGGTAGACAAATCAAATTCACCTTGAATATGTGTCCCTCACTAACAATGAGCACTCAACACTTACTAGAGAAGTAGAAATTGTACCAGAGGTTGGAGTTGATACTAATAATTCAAACTGCAACTCTCTAACTAATGAACTCAACTCTTGCATACACAAAGTTGACACAAAGAAGTGTGTCACTCTAGAATCAAACAATACCCATAAAAATTTTCCAGCTATTATTCCCCCAGAATAAGATTACTTTATCCTTCTCCTACCCACCAAAATTCAGTCTTCCCAGATAATAAGTACACAACATAACTTAGCTTCTTAATTTTAGGACAGGAAGTTGCCTAAAATATCTTTTCTATTTCCTGTCCATCCTTATGCTCGATCAGGGATGAAATTACCAGTAAACCTTGGATAGTTATGCTTCATGAATTAAGACAAACTCAACTGCTCTTGAGGTTGATTAGTTGAATGTCCAACAACATTCTCACTCGTTAAAGGACTTGCAACATTCACCCTAGATACCCTTGTAGCTTCCCACTGTCTTATATTTTCTTGATGAGCATGAGCCATAGTCATACTCTCTTGTTGCATGGCATTAGCCATCATTTCCATGGCCCTTATCAACTGACTCAAGTCAAGATTGGGTTGAGGTGGCGGAGGAGGTCTACGAGACATTCTGATATAATCATGAGAGAAAGGATTAATCCACTTCACAACATTTTTTACAATTATTACTTAGGTACTCATTCATACTAGAAAGACATAACACCCATATCGTGCATAATTACTACACCAAGCAATGTAAACCAGTTGCAAAATTATCAATTACAAGATTTATCTTTTAATCACTTTCAAGCTTGAAACTTTAGAATTAAGACAAAAATATATATTTGACTTAATCATGAGTATTCACCTTCATCACTACATCAAAATTTTTTCTCTCTTACTACTTAAATTTCCACACTTCTCTCCAACAACACTCGACCTTCCTATTTCAGTTCTCTCAAGGTTCAAATTGCTCTGGTATCAATACTCCAATATATGTACTCAACTACTTTAAGTCATTACTTAATAACATCAATACTCAAAAAGTCATACATATCTATATAGAATGAGTTTAAAGGCTATTATAATCCCTTAAATGTATTTCAAAATGACATTTCTTAAACATCTCAAGGTATTTCAAATTATGAGAAATAGGTTTGAAACAGTTTTCCAAAAGAAAGATAAAAACTTCACCATCTTAACTATAACTAACCTAAGCCATCAATGACTGTCTCCAGCTTTCGAGTACTAACCATCTCTTCCTACCTCTGTTCACGTATTAATATTCAATTATCGCATAAAAAAATAACAAACAACAGAAGGACATAACACAAGGGTAAACTAGTGCATTTAAAAGAAGAGTAGAAAAGAAATAAGTCATATTATCAAAGGTATGCAAATAATTTTAAGAGTGTTTCATCCTACACCTCCAAAGTCTCATCCTGCACTTCCAAAAATTCCACTTTTAACCTTTTGACATCTCATCATCATTCTACACCTCCAACTTTTTCAAAACTTTATTTCTAACTTTAATAAATATTTTTTCATTTCTTTTCTTTTTTATTAAAAACAATCTTCATTACCTTAATAATAATTTAATTTAATTTATTTTAAAATTTAAATATTATTTTAAATAATTTTGTATTTTAAAAATTATTAAAATATAATTTATATTATAATAATAGTTATATTAAAAACATAAAAATAAAATAATAATAATAATAATAATAATAATAAATAATAATAAAAATAAATTTGATTTAATATATTCAAATATATTAAATTATAATAAAATATTAAAATAAATTAAATAATTATTAAATTTTAAATAAAAATGAAAATTTTAAAAAGCTTATTTATATATTAAAATCTATAAAATATGTTAATACTTTGTTTTTTATTTAAAATTTAATAAATATTAAACTTAAATAAAAATTATAATATGTATTTATTATATTTATATATTTTAATAATTAATAAAATATAATTTATATTTTTAAAATAGTTTTATTAAGAAAATTGGAAAATAATAACTAAAATAAGAATAAAAATAAAATAAAAATAATACTTAAAATCATATTTAATATATTTAAATTTTAAAAAAACAAAAATTTTGAAAAATTTGTTAATCGGATATCGATATCCCCGATAAGTTATAAATCGGATATTCATATCCGATAAAGAATGATTTTTAAAATTTTATTTTATATATAAATTTTAATAATTATTTAATTTAATTTAATATTTTAATATAATTTAGTATATTTAAATATTTTATTTAATATAATTTTATTTGTTATTTGATAAATAACTGTTTTAAAATTTTGTTTATTATTTAAATTTTAATAATTATTTAATTTAATTTAATATTTTAATATAATTTAATATATTTGAATATATTAAATATTTTATTTAATATAATTTACTTTTTTGTTATTATTTTTATTTTCAATTATTTTATTTTTTATTTTTAATGTAATTATTATTATAACGTAAATAATATTTTAATAATTATTAAAATATAAAATTATATTAAATAATATTTGAATTTTAAATTTAGTTATTATTAAGGTGATATAGAGTCTTTTTAATAAGAAAAAGAAGAAAATAAAAATATATTTATTGAAATTAAAAATAAATTTTTTTATAAAGTTAAAAGTGTAGGATAATAATGATATGTCAGAAGGTTAAAAGTGTAATTTTTGGAGGTGCAGGATGAGATGTTGGAGGTGTTGGATGAAACACTCTAATTTTAAAACTAGAATTGTCAAAATGGGTCACAACTCGCGAGCCAACTCGGCCCATCACGGGTTTGAGCCGGGTTGAGTTAGAAAAAAATTGTATATTTTTTGTGCGGGTCAGATTTCAACCCGGCTTGTTTAAACTCGGCTCATGCGGGTTAAACCCGTGGTGGACCGGGTTGGCCCATCAACCCACGTATCTAATTTTATTTTTTTTAAATTTAATTTTAGTTTTATAAAAAATATTTATTATTTTGTTTTTGCTTGAAAAAATTATTTAAGTTCCTTATTTTCAAAATTAATTAAAAACCCATGTTGGGAGTGGAATTTGTTTAAATTTGTATTATAAAAAGTTTGTAATTTTTTTTATTTAAAAGAAATTGTAATTAAGTGAGCCAACCCATTTTTACCTACCAACCCTTGGTGGATCGAGCCGGGTTCGAATTTTTCTGATTCGCTAATAAATGAGTCGGATTGGGTTAGCTCACTAAGTGACCAACTCGTGGTGGGCCAGGTTGGGTTGGGTCGGATGATCCGTTTTGACAGCTTTATTTAAAAGTCAAACATGTAATAAAATAGTAATTTAAAAACAAAAATAGCTTTCATATACTAATATAGAGAGCAACAAATATTGTACAATTTTAAATGTGTACGATTAAATTTTGTACGGAATTTATTTTGTTAGATACCTATACAGGAAAGACAAGTGTATTGAATTGTGAAACTCTATTGTCATACTTACTTCCAAGTCCTCAAATAATTTTCCAGACCTTAATACCAAATGACTCAAAGCAAACCATGACAAGGTTAATCCCACTAGTTCCATTAGCACGATCCTCTTTCATATCATACCGTGAAACTTCTTTCGACTCACACCACTTAAATATCATACCCTATGTGAGTGAGATATTAGTTGAGTCAGAAATATTCTCACTTTTGAAATCCTCTTTCACTACATTTTAACCTCCTAAACAATACACTGGAACCTCCTAAACAGTAATATTTTCCATTGAAAATAATTAGGTTTAATAGGTTTGGAGGTCCCTATATTTGCGGGTTCGTTTCAATTGGGTCCTCCAATTTTGGAAGTGATCAATTAGGTCCTTAATTTAACAAAAATGAGTCAATAATACCCTTTCCGTTAAATGCAATGGACAGCGTTAACTTTTTAAACAGATGGCATGCTGAGTCATCCTTTTATTTGCAGGTGGCACAGTTTAAGCTGAAGATGTGGATTTTATATCATTTCAAATTGTAAAATGTAATAAAAGCAGAATTAGGGTAAAATGTAATAAAAGCATAATTAGGGTCAAATGTAATAAAGGCATCCTTCTCCAGTTCAGAACCCTCATCCAATTTCCTTTCTTCTTTCTTCGATCATTTGTCTCATTCCTCTCCCAAATTTCCATTAATTCTCAATCCACTCTCTCGTTCCTAATTAGGTCCCATTCCTGTTCAAATTTCGTTTATGGGTTCTCCCAATTCAAAGTTATGCACTTTCCCTTTTTGCAGTGGAATTTCTCGTTCCTGGGGAATTCAATTCCATTGTCTCTCACTAAAGTTGAAAACTTGGAGAGAAAGTGTCATAATTTCGATTCAATTTTTTTTTGACAATTGGGTCTGTGATCTTCCTGTGTGGGTAAGCAAGGTTACGAAAAATTGTGGGATCGTGATTTTGGCTGCAATGTTTAAGAAAACTGTCTATGACCATGGTTTTTGGCTGCAACATCAAAACGAGGTTTAAGAAAATATCATTTTCCTTCGCTGTTTTCCTCTCCCATCTCATTTTGCACAGAGACACTTCGTTGCTTTCCGCTCACGCTTTCGTCCATTGTCGCAATCTCAATCTCTGTTCAGATGGTGTGCTTTGCTTATATATATATATATATATATATATAAAACAAAAAATGAAAAACTAAAGAGAAAATCGATTTGCAGGAGGTTACCGATTAATGGAGGAGTTGGTGTTGTTTTGTTGGAATGTCTGACAGTGGTTTGAGAAAAATAAAAGTAATATGTTTAGAATGGAAAAGAAAAAGAAGGTGAGGAAGGTTTGAAGTCAAAAGGGGATCTGGAAGAGGAAGAGTGTGAGAGCCAGGTTCTTACCCTAGAAAGGATTTTATTTTAAACTTAAAATAAAATAAATTCTACCCCTATGTGCCACGTCATAATTAATTGATTCGTCAGCATGCCACAATACATTAAATTTAACGCTGTTCACTAAAATTAACGGTAAGGGTATTATTGGTTCAGTTTTACCAAATTAGGGACCTAATTGATCATTTCCAAAATTGGAAGACCCAGTTGAAACGAACACACAAATATAAGGACCTCCGAACCTATTAAACCAAATAATTATTAAGAATCAAACTTATCATTTCTAAGCTAACAAAACATAAATAGTTTAAATAAAATATCATACTCAACTTATTAACTCTATTCTTTAAAAGAATATCCACCTCTTAAATTTACTCTTTTCAACATCACATTTAAATCACAATTCATCATAATCAACACAAAAACCCTATTGAGCTTAACATTTGAGTTTTTTTTTATCAGCTCAATTTCTTTCATTCTATTAGAAGAAATTCATACACTTATCCCTTCCACCACGAACCAATTTCTTCAAGATATGTTAGTCCATTTTTTTTTTCAAAATTTCAATCACACCAACATCATCACCACTATGTAATAACACAAATTGAGTACTCATCAAGGAAATTCCTAATCATCATTAATGCATAAGAATAGCAGACAAACTATAATTCATTAGCAATCAAATATATATATACCATCTCGAAACACAACACAAAGCACAAAACCTCACAATTTCACTAAATCAAAGTTCACCAACTAAATCAAACTTCGCCAAATCATTTACAGGTTCTGCCGTTATCAATTCTCATTTTAAAGTAATTTTAAATGATCAACTTCCCTTATCTTAAGGGTTCCTATTACAGTTTTTCTCTTCTCACAAGTTATGATAGTCCTATTTTCACAACCCAAAAACTAAATCAAAGATGAAATCATGGTTTAAGAATCATAACTAGATGAAAATACCCCACGTAACCAAAGAAAATTGCATGCACCAGAAAAATCAGATTTATGGAGGAGCATAATTTGAACTTATTAGAATAATTGAAATTCATCTAGATGTTTGGTAGGAATTTTCACATCAAATACTTCTATGGTTTTAGATCTTAAAAAGGACAGAGAAGGAGATCAAATTTAGTAAATTTATAAGAGAGAAGGGAAAGAAATGGAGAAACATAACTTATGAGAGTTGGGAATGGAGGAGGTTTTGTAAATAACCTCTTATTTTGAAATAAACTATTTCCTAACTTATAAATTTCAAGTTAATAAACTAATTTATTAAATTAAATATATTCAGTAAACTAACTAATAACTATTTCATAAATGTAAAATGACTTTAAAAAATACAATTACATAATATATATATATATATATATATATATATATATATATATATAATGTGTACTTCTAAGGATAATCTATTATTACATAATTTTAATTATAATTTTTTAAATATTTGAATTCTTATTAAACTTTTTGTAGTTGTTTTTATTTTTTCAAAAGTTTTATATGTTTTTTTATTTGGAGAAATTATTTAAAATAAATATTAATTAAATTTATTTATTTTAAAATTTAATTTAATTTTAAGTTTTTATATTGAATTTTTTTTTATAATTTTTGTATTAGGTGTATATTAGTATCATTTAATAATATATTTGTTACGGTTATTTTTCTTTTATTTTTACCAGTATATAAATAAAAATTCAACAAATAAAATTAGTGCAAATAATTAATTGTCTTCATAGAATTAAAATAGGTAATAATAAATAAATAAAAATTAAGAATAATAAAAAATATATTAAATATAAGAAATAATAATAAAAGAAAATTAAGTAAATTAATTGTTAAAAATTAGAAGTTAGTTGAGGTTATAACTTATAAGCTTAAATCTTCTAAAGTAAACTATTTGGAAATACTTAAATGCTTTTATTTATAAATTAATTTATTTTACTAATAATTAATTTACTAATTTCATTAAACACAATCGAAATGGGTAGCATCTATTTCTTTAATTAGAATAATTTTTGCTTTCCATTTTGAAGGAAGTTGTAGATATTATGTAAAACACATTTAATTTTCTTTAGCAGTTAATGATTTTGAAATTAAAATTTAATAAACATTTACTTAAAAGCATATCACTTTAAATATTATTTTGATTACCTTCTCTACCGTTGAATTATTATAATTGTTGATCACTATAAAACTTTTATAAAAGAAAGCAAATATGATTACAGCCTATCCTTTTGGATTGGAGGACATTATAATGTTTTCTTTTTCACCTAATGAACTAAAATGAGTTTTTTTTTCATCTTCTTAATATGTCTTTAATTCTGAAAGCTTTCCAAATTGAATGAGAACAAATAAGACTGAAGATTTAAGATTAAATGTTACTAGGTGATTATTTATTTTCTTTCTCACAGAGCTGTCCCAACTTGAAAAGGATTGATTTAAGCAACTCCAAGTATTTGACTGAGACTCCGGATTTTTCCAGAATCATAAAACTTGAAAGGCTAGATCTTTCTGGATGTACAAGTTTATCTTATGTCCATTCATCAATTGGACTTCTTAAGAAGCTTGCTTTCTTGAATTTACGAAATTGTTGCAATCTAGTTTCCATTGACTTTGGCTGTGTAGGCAACATGAGTTCTCTGAGAGTTCTACATCTCTCGGGCTGTTCTAAACTTGAAAGCACCCCAGATTTTACAAGGGCAACACATCTTGAGTACCTTGACATGGATGCATGTACAAGTTTATCCACTGTTCATCAATCTATTGGAATCCTTTCAAGTCTAACTTTCTTGAGTTTGAAACACTGCAAAAACATTGTCAGTATACCAAATGATAATAATTCCTTGGTATCTCTTAAAACTCTATATTTATGTCGTTGTTTGAAACTTACAAATCTGCTACCAAGAAAAGTTTCTTCGTCCCATTTGAAATCCTTGATTTTTCTGGACCTAAGTTATTGCAATCTAAAAGAAGTACCTGATGCTATTGGAGACTTAAGATGTTTAGAAAGACTCAATCTACAGGGAAACGATTTTGCTTCAATACCTCATTCCTTCCGTCAGCTTCATTGTCTAGCATATTTAAACTTGTCTCATTGTCATAACCTTAGATATTTGCCTGACCTTCCAACTGAAGGAGATACATCAGGAGGGAAGTATTTTAAATCAGTATCTGGATCTCGTGATCATAGGTCAGGCTTGCATCTTTTTGATTGTCCCAACATGGCTCAACGGGGTTGGGAACTTGCATGGCTTTTCAGGCTAATTAAGGTTCACATTCTACGACTTTCTCATCTTGTCTTTAGCTAACATATTTTCCTAATTCATCATTTGGAATGTATTTAGAGATTAATTGTAAAAATTTCTTTTAATTAACAACCGATTTCATTGTTGTACAATTGATTATAATAAAACCTGTTTTGTGCTTTTCCAATAGGAACCCTGTAATTTTCGGTGTGGCTTTGACATTGTTCGTCCTTGGAATAAGGCATATAGATGGTGGGATGGTGAAATGCTTAGCGAGGATTCAATTATAAGGATACTTGAATGTGATACATATGACAACTGGATTGGCTTTGCCTTTTGTGTTATATTTGAGAGAAACAGCGATAATGTAATTCTTAGATATCGACACGGTTCGATTTCTTCATTAGACCCGCTTTGTCTTTCTTTTGAAAGTGAATATAGTGAAGAGAGGTTTGACATGCAACTTAATTTGGAGGCGGATTGGACAGATGGATCTGCACATATTTGGATAATCTACATCAGTCGAGAACACTGTCATTTTGTGAAAACCGGGGCCCATATCACATTTAAAGCGCAACCAAATGTTAAGATCAGTAAATGGTGGATGAGAAGAATACTCAAGGAAGATATCCATGACTTTGGAAAGTTCAGACAGGGATTATTTTCTCCTTTAAATCATAATCATGCCCCCTTTGACTGTGTAAAAGAGAGCAACAGTGGCTCACGGCCTAAAATTCAACTTCCTTACAATTGGTATGTCACGGAAGAAGAGGAAGTCGAGAATATTGATGCAAAGGTAAAAGAAAATAATATCTCCAATGCAGGACTTTGAGTTGCTTGTCTGAGATATAAAATGATTATTCATAATTAATTATTAATAAAATGATTTCATTTTCTTACAAAAAAGAAAGGATATTGAAATTAATAGTGTATTAATACATAGTGTTGTTTCAGGAGTCCATATAATGTATTCTTCTAAGTTCTATTATTGTATTGTCAAGGTCTTGATTATTCGACTAGAGATTAGGTATTGCAATAGACACTCTACTCCACCGATGCAAGTCAGTGTAAAGTATTTATGAGTATTACTGTTATTAAATGTGATACAAACATGCAAAATGTCAATCTATTTATACATTTATTTATCCTGATGAATTTCTATTAACATGATTCATAAACCCTAACAATCTACTATTGATTGATTAATGGGTTTAATACTCGTTACAAATATTTTGTACACACTTTTTTAAATTTATTGTATAGTCATTGGATTTTCTAAATGTTTTATTTTCTATTTTTAACTCATTTCCATATTTTAGTAATAAATTGGATTTTGTTATAAATTTCCTTTAATTTTGCATATTTAGCTTATCTGACATCCGTTTAATGTTTTGGTCATACTTATTTTTTGGAGATATTATTTTGGATTTATTCTATTTGTATTTAATTCTATACTTTAAAGCTTCAAATTTGGATATATATGATTTAGTGGATTTGGATTCTTATGTTAACTTTTATGGATTTAAGAAGTTGAGACAGACTTGCTAAAGAGTTGCAAAGAGAACCCTGTAAATTACTGTGTGGAGAATTCATTTATACAATTTTAGAATTTTAGTTTAATTTATTTTCTCTCTTTTCTCTATTATTTCTGTCTTTTCATTCTCTTTTTCAGTGTCAAGTTTTCTTCTCTACAGTGCTAGATTTTCATTCATAGTATGGAGGATCGATTAAGAAGTTCAAAATCAATTTAGAGTGTTATTGATCTTAGTACATATTTTGTTGTTATGTTCTTACTATCTTCTTTCTTGCTCTTTAGTTTTCTGTTCTTGAGATTCTTGCTCTTTAGTGCTCTTGTCCTTACTTTTCTTACACTATAATTTCTTGCATTCCAATTCTATACAGGTTACATTCCAACACTGTTTTACCTTTCCAGCAACTTTAATTCTAGTACTGCTTTTCAATTTTTGTTATTGTTCTTGATTTTTGTTTTCTGTTTACAAAATCAAAATCCCAATTTAATGTATAAAAGAAATAAAGTTAAAGGTTCAATACTTTGTAAAACTTATAAAATCCTAGTTTTATTTAAAATGACCTACGACAATAGGTTATTAAATGCTATAATCTTGTTTTACTTGTCTGATTAGTTATCGCTTTAGGTTACTGGGATTGTCATTTAAAAATATATTGAACTCAATATTGGCTCCTGAAGATTGACCAAAAACCTTTTTCAAAAAAATGGTATTAGAAAGAAAGTTTTTTCTTCTAAATTTTCTTTGAACAAGGTCATATTGGATGTCTCTATCCCCTAATACACACACTTTAAGGAATTTAGGGTTTGTAGTGAACTTAATCGGTAAAAAAAAGTTTTGAAACTACTTGCAAAACTTGATGAGTTTAAATGAGTTAAAACTTTAATTAGTTGAACGCGATCACCTGAATGAAATTTAATTCTCTTAATGTGTGAACTAATTGAATTTACATTTTATATATATATATATATATATATATATATATATATATATATATATATATATATATATATATATATATATATATATATATATACGGATTTTTGGATTTATGTAATTCCATTTTTTTTTGTAATTAATTTTTGTGGACTTTTTTACCTAAGCATTTCACATCATCTTTCTAAACATTACTTCTAGATCTTTCTTCCTTTTTTAAAATTATCTCATCGTTTGTGTATTTGTTTAAATGGTCAGAGAACGCTAGAATAATTTTTGAAGTAAACTCTCTATTTCTATCATATCATTTTCTTCAATGAAATAAATTGGTTTTCTAAGCTCTCTAAAGAACCGGAAACAAAATTTTTTTCCTGTAGATTCAGTCTTTCGAGACATCTTAACTCTTCAATAACATCACAACTTTTAGCAGATTGCAAAATCATAGGTATAGAAAAATCGAACATTCCAAATGGGATTTAGAAGCTTGTCTTGGGAACAGATTTGTAAAACAATGGCATAAATATAGTTTGAAGAGATACTAAGGAATAAATATCATTTGATACACTGACAAGTTTTGTGTAACCTCTCAAACCCAAGCAAGTAAAAGACTTGAAAGGACTCCAATAGATTCATGAATAATGGATAATCATATATTTACTATGCGGTGACGAAGAGAAAGGAAAAAGAAGGAGAAAAAAGAGAAGTAAGAAGCCAGAAAATACAGGCTGAGAAAGTAATAAAATCTTATTCACAGTACAAAAGTGATACAGGAGAAGAAATATATAGGGGGAAGAACAGAAACAGAGAAAACTGAATAACAGAAAAAGAATAGGCCCAATGCAGGCTTAAAAGGAGGTCAGTAAAACCAAACGGTTCACTGAGCAACACAGTGAGACCGAACGGTATACTAAATAGTACAAGACCGTTCGGTATAACGCTACCGAATAGTAGTATAACCGAACAGTTCATTGATCAACACAGTGAGATCGAACAGTATACTAAACAGTACAAGACCGTTCGCTATAGCGCTGCCGAGTAGTCGTATAACCAACCGGTTCACTGATCAACACAGTGAGATCGAACGGTATACCAAACAGTACAAGACCGTTCTGTATAGCACTGCCGAACAGTAGTATAACCGAACGGTATATCTATTATCAGCCCCCCTCAACCTGGTCGTAAATATTTTGAAGACCCAGCTTGGAACGCAAAAGTTGAAAAGCAGGAGGGGGTAAAGGTTTAGTTAGGAAGTAATTTGATCAATCCAGCAGCAACCTTTTCATGAACAAGGTGGCAGTCAATATCAATATGCTTTGTGCGTTCATGAAAAACTTGATTAGAGGCTATTTGTATTGCAGATTGATTGTCACAGTAGACAAGAGCAGGAGAAATGTAAGGAACATGTAGATCATGAAGCAAGTAAGTGAGCCATTGGAGTTCACACACTGTGTTGGCTAGCGAGCGGTATTCAGCCTCAGAAGAGCTACGAGAAACGATTGGTTGTTTCTTGGAGCGCTATGAAATGAGTGAACTTCCGAGGTAGACAGCGAATCCAGTGACCGATCAGCGAGTATTGGGACAAGTGGCCCAATCAGAGTGGTAGAAGGCTTTTAGCTAAACGGTAGAATTGTGTGGGAGAAAAATGCCAGCACCAGGTGTACCTTTGAGATATCGTAGAATACGAGTAGTAGCTTGTTGATGAGCAAATGTTGGAGCAAACATGAACTGACTGAGGTGATTGACAACAAAAGTAATATCTAGACGGGTGGTGGTAAGGTAATGAGTTTGCCAATGAGTCGACAATAGGAAGCAGTGGCAGCATCATCCAGTGACCGATCGGTAGGTATAAATGGTTGTTTGTGAACCATGAGAGTAGGGACAGGGGAGCAGTCAAGCAGGTCGGTTTCAATAAGGAGATCCAGAACATACTTTCGTTGGCTAAGATGGATTCCTTTGGAGTTGCGTGCAACCTCAAGATCGAGAAAGTAAGTTAAATCACCAAGATTCTTTATGCGAAAGCTAGAATGGAGGAGGTCGGTAATACGTTGTATTTCTCCATTATTGTTGTCGGTTATGATGATATCATCAACATAAATGAGAAGTGTCATAATGTAATCATCATCATGTTGTAGAAAAAGAGAAGTGTCAGAAGTGGAACAAGTATAATTATTTGAGAGTAAGAAATGATGTAGCTTAGCATACCATTGTCGGCCAGCTTGTTTAAGACCATATAAAGACCTTTGCAGTTTGCAAACCTGATTCGTAGTTGAAGTGGTAAGGCCAAGAGGAACTTTCATATAGACATCTTCATGAAGATCACCATGTAGGAAAGCATTGTTAACATCCAATTGTTTGAGTGACCAACTCTTGGAAGCAGCAATGGCAAGAAGAAGTCGAACGGTAGTGAGTTTGGCGACAGGTGCAAAAGTATCGAAGTAATCTAACCCTTCAATCTAGTTATATCCTTTGGCGACCAGAAGTGCTTTATACTGGTTGACCGAACCATCAGAGTTGTATTTGATTTTATAAACCCACCGACAACCAATAACAGTTTTATTAGGTGGTAAAGTGGTTAGGACCCAAGTATTGTTAGCCTGTAGAGCATCAAGCTCAGCACGCATGGTAGTAACCCATTGGGGTTGTTTTGAAGCAGCAGAATAAGATGTTGGTTCAATATTAGATGAAATAGATAAAATAGTATGCTTAAAATGAGTAGAAAGACGATCATAATTAAGATAATTCTTGATAGGATAGCGAACAATGTTGTTAGTTTTAAAATCCTTTAAATAAACAGGAATCTTACTAGTCTAGAAGATCGTCTTATACTAGCAGAAGCATCATTACCAGTAATATCAATTTGAGTGTATCTGTGGATTTGCTATGAGGAATGTCATTAGTGCAAGGAATAGTTGGATTAAATATAGTGTCACCAGTAGTATAACCGATCGATAAAAGATCATCATAGTTATTGGTGTAATTAGTGGGCAAAGGTAGAGATAAAGAGTTGTTGGTTTTATGAGTATTTTTATTTGGGAAAATATTTTCATGGAAAATAACATTACGGGATATATCAACCTTATGGTTTTTGAGATTTAAAAAGAGATAACCTTTCGTGTGATGTTTAAAACCTAAGAAAATGTTAGGGACAACACGATCATCAAACTTCTTTCTGTGAGCAGTAATGGTGTTGGCATAGCAGAGACAACCAAAGATACACAACATTGAGAAGTCACAAGGAGTTCCATGAAGACGTTTGTGTGGTGTATCATTCTGTAAGACAGGTGTTGACATCTGATTGAAAAAAGAAACAACATGTTGGGCTGCATAACACCAGAAAACAGTTGGGAGATGTGAGTGAAAAAGTAAGGCACGAGTGATATTTAAGATGTGTTGGTGCTTACGTTCGACAACATCATTTTGTTCAGGAGTTTCAACACAAGTAGTTTGATGATTAATGCCCTTGTTGGAGAAAAAATCATGCATAGTGAACTCAACGCCATTGTCAGTTTGTATAGTTTTTACCTTTTTTATTGAATTGAGTTTCTGTATTGCAAAGAAAAGTAAGAATGTGATTTTTAACAGAAGATTTATCTAACATAGGTATAATTCAGGTGTAGCGAGAAAAATCATCAATTATGGTTAACAAGTATTTAAAATCATTCATAGAAGCAGTACAGGGACCCCATATATCAATATGTATGCAGTAAATCAAAAGAACACAATGAATTGGATGTACTAGCAGTGTAAGGGAGTTTCTTTTGTTTAGCTCGATGACACGCATCACAAGGAATTTGAGTATCAATTTTTATATAAGCATGTTTGCTTTTTAAAAGATGTAACCTGTCATTTGAAAGGTGCCTAAGACGAGCATGCCATAAATTTGGATTCTGAATAGAGCAAATTAAAGGACTACAACTAGTATCATGTTTACAAGCAGATGAGTCAAAGAGGTATAAGCCATTGTGGTACCTAATCAAACCAATCTTCTCTTGACTTTGTGTGTCCTGCATAATGCAGCCAAAAGGAGAAAAAGTTAGTGTACAATTAAGGTTTGCGATAAGTTGTGAAACAGAGATAAGATTGAAAGAAAAGTCAGGAATATAGAGGACATTAGAGAGACAAAGCTTAGGATTGAATCGAATGGTACCCTTGTAATGAGCATGTATAATTTTTCCATTGGGTAAAGTTATGGGAATAGGAGTAATCTTTTGATAAAAAGAAAAGAATTTTAAAGAAATGCAAATATGGTCGGTGGTACCAGAATCAAGAAGCCATCATAGATTTACTATGTGATGATGAAGAGAAAGGAAAAAGAAGGAGAGAAAATAGAAGTAAGAAGCTAGAAAACACAGGCTGAGAAAGTAGTAAAATCTTATTCACAGTACAAAAGTGATATAGGAGAAGAAATATATAGGGGAAAGAACAGAAACAGAGAAAACTGAATAACATAAAAAGAGTAGGCCCAGTGCAGGCCGAAAAGAAGGTCAGTAAGACCGAACGGTTCACTGAGCAACACAATGAGACCGAACGCTATACTGAATAGTACAAGACCGTTCGATATAGCGCTGCCGAATAGTAGTATAACCGAACAGTTCACTGATCAACACAGTGAGATCGAACGATATACTAAACAATACAAGATCGTTCGTTATAGCGCTGCCGAATTGTAGTATAACCGAACGGTTCACTGATCAACACAGTGAGAACGAACGGTATACTAAACAGTATAAGACCGTTCGGTATAACACTGTCGAACAGTAGTATAAACGAATGGTATATCTGGTATCAGATAAGCTTGTACATTCATCCATATCAGGTACTTAAGATGCGTTGTCCTTGTAAAATCAGGTGAGCTTTCAAGCTTACTACGACTAGAGAGATGTAGGCTCTTAGAGAGCTTATGTGCCCTCCACTACCAAAGTCAATGATAAATAGATTGCAACAATTTTGTAAACTCAAGAAAGCTAGCTTCTTAAGACGACCAATTGATGAATGAACATGTGATAAACTTGTACATCCAGAAAGATCAAGCCTTTCAAGTTCTATGATTTCGTAAAATATGGAGGCAAAGAAGCAAAAGGATAATCATGCCATAGAACATATTGCAATCTGTCAGAAAGAAATTCCAACCTTCCTGAAAGTTTTGTGTGATATAATATCACTAATGTAAGCTCTTTCATTCTTGACAATCCATTAACATTACACTCTGATAGTTCTTCCTTTTTATTTAAAACGATGGCTCTCACCCTTTCTGTCCCCTGAAACGTAAAGTATTTTCTTCAATAATAATTTGTTAATTTAATTAATTATTAACACAAAAAAGAATTTTATATTTCTTTATTTGTGTTATCATTGTTTCGTGTAAGATGTTGAGATCCCTTACTCAAAGCACTCAAAGTTGTTCTGAAGACTCAATGAACTTCCTGATGATCCTCCATTATCTAAATTGCATTTTTCGCTCCCTCTCCTCCTTGTCCAAGCCATGTGGGAGGGTACCTGTCAAAGATACTCCAACGCTCAAGTCAGCGACTTCGCATAATAATGTTTAATAGAAAATGAGTACTCAGAATTAGTTACCTGACCTCCATGTCAAACATATATATATATATATATATATATATATATATATATATATATATATATATATATATTAAAATGGACTTACCCTTAGGTCTCACCCATTACCAATAAACGACTTTCATTATTCTATTAACTGCCAATCAATAACGGTTATTATTATTGATTACCCTGTAACTACATCAACGACTTTCTTTACCAATCATTTACTGAGTTATTAATTTTCTGTCCGGTCCATTGGCTTTACAGGTATCCATACAGTATACAAGCCCCCCAAGCCCAAGCAAACTCTTTATTGGAAGAGGTGCGTATGGATTATTGTGAGCTTGAGAGAGGTCGTTCACATGGTTTTAGGGAATCTGTTTTTGATGCACTTTAAGTCTTCATTCCTCTTTGCATCGAGCAGAGGACTCTAGGAGTTCACTTAGAACATTTCCTAGGTCGAAGAGACTCAGGTGAGAGTTCACGAAGAATATTCCTCACCGAGCGACGAACTTTAGGAGTTCACTTAGAACGTTCCCTAAGTCATAGAGACTTGGATGAGAGTTCACAAAGAATGTTCCTCACCGAGCGACGTACTCTAGGAGTTCACTTAGAACGTTCCCTCAGTCGAAGAGACTCCAACTAGAACAACAACGCTCTTCATGATGGTTTTTACTTTGTTTTTGTTGAATTTTCCATTTTTTGATATGGGTGAGTGAATTCAATGCTATTGGAAGTGCTCCCTGCACCAACGATGAGATTAGGCCATTGATTTCTTCAAGAAAATGTCCATTTAGGTGGTTTTCTCCAACTGAGGTGAGGTGCCTGATCGTTGTTCCCTTCATGAAGGTTTGGTAATTGATTATAGGGGTCATGTAATCGATTACCAGGGGCCTGAGGGCCATTTGTACAAAATGTTCAACGTAACTCCCCAGTTGGAATAGTAACACTCTCCATGATAGTTTTTGGTCTGTTTTGGGTCAATTATTCCATTTTTTGAGATACGTGAGTGAGTTCAATATGAAAGGGTGGTGTTTAAGTGCAATGATGGTCCTATTACCCAGTTTTCCATTTTTTGGACTTCACCTATCATGCTCCTATTACCCATATGGCCTTTTTCCTCCACATTGAAATGGAATAAGATGTTGTTCATGCACTTAAAATTGATGTTGTTCCCACAAGAAATTGAATAGAGAAAGACGAGAGCTTTAATGAGAGAAGGAAAAGAGCTTCAACGAGAGAATGGAGAGAGCTTCAACGAGCGAATGGAGAGAGCTTCAACGAGAGAAAGGAGAGACCTTCTGTAACATCCCAAAAATACAGTATAAAACTATATACGAGAATAATAACATATTAACAATACTACATATCAGTTCTACACTTAACGAGATACGATTATGGTCGAATGACCTTACATAACAGTTGGGAAATTAAAACTGTATGCTAGCTACAACTAGACCGAACGGTTTACAAAATAAACTATTACCGAACGGTCTTACAAAGTTGAAACCAACAACAAACCGAATGTTTCTAATGTTCGACCATCACTTTCGCCTCTTCCAATGCTTCTTCCAGTAGCTCTTCTTCTTCTACTCACATCCACACGGATGATCATTGCAACAAGACAACAACCGAATGCACAACACAGACAACAATGATAAACAGGGTAAGCTTATGTAATTTAATTAATTCAATAACAACATGCAACTTTCATAATTAAATCAACAACACCCAAATCATTATTCATGCGTAATGGCATACAAAGACTGACCACTTGACTCTGATTGTCCGAACTGTATGAATCATGTGTAGCTACGAGTTTGTGCACCCGGGTGATGAAATAACTGGGATACCCTCAACAGCTGCCACCCGAGGTTGATCCGTTCCGTCCAAGTTAACCTTATGGACTAGGACCTCCTGCCATTCCCATGCATGACTTACTCCTCTCTACATGAGAATGAGTAATCATGGAATATGAGGATAAACGCCCGCTAACCTTTGCCCACATTCATACTTTACCAATCAATAACCAATTTCTAAGATATTCCTCCCTGGAATACTCGTTCATAATCAAACTATTTCATTCACATCACATTTCAAATTCTCTTATACTTCATCATTAATACATTCAACTGAAATAAGATCACACTCTCTCATCATAGCATAAGTCCAACTGGAATAACACTTCTTAGAAACTAACATGACCGAGCGTTACTTATCCATTTCAATAAACAAACCCCTAAGAGTTCAAACCGGATGCCATGAAGCCTAGGCCGAGTACTAAGACTCTAGGCCGAACATCTTTTAAAAACCAACACTGTTTGACACCCAATACTAATACTGATGAGAAACTATGAGTAACGAACGCTATCAAATTTGGCTGAAGACCCTTATTCTAAAAACGGTAATAATAGATTACTGAAACGAGACCCAACGCTTGGTTTAAGACCGAGCCCTGTAGAAACCGAACACTATTGAACGAGTGCTGGTCCAAGACCAAGTACTTATCAGGAACGAACGCTGTTGAAATCGAACGCTTGGTCCAAGACCGAGCACTAATAAACTTACATAAAATGAATGAATATATATATATATATATATATATATATATATATATATATATATACACACACACACACAATTACGTCACACTTATTTTTAATGAAAAAAGAACGATAACGTCTACGACCTTAAGTAGTATATAATACATTAACTAAATTGTATAGGAAACCTAAAGAAGGACTACACTTAGGCCGAACACTCATTTACATATGTCTAATATTATAAAACGATCTTCATTAACGAAATCCTTTCTAGAAGAAGAACTTAGTATAGACGGACGCTCAAAGGAAAACTGAACGGCTAATACTGTCTCTCGGTCCCAGTTTACCTAATTCTACAGAGTATTACATAATTACTCTTAGACAATATCACTAAAACATGAGAGATCAGCTAAGACCATGCACTTCCATAAAGAATCGAACGATTACGAATGACACTCGACCATACTACAGCATTTACTCAGAATACTACAGTTTGAAGATCAACCTATCTCAACTCAGTTCACACCATTTATCAATCATCCATCCACACATCTAAAAGAGTAGTAACACACATATTTCATACTCATCAAATAATCAAACAACGTATCATGCAAACATACAAACATTCAAAACAAGAATCTTAATCAAATTATATAAGCTTCCCTTACCTCTATACGTAACCGAACGCTCAACGATGCAGAATAGAGCTCCCCACTACCAAAGATTTAACGTTCGACAGTCGCGTTTTAGCAATACTAAACCAAACAGAAGAACAAAAACACTCAAACTAATACGATTCACTCAGGCGACTAGAAGTAAAGGTTTGCATGCGATAATAAACGAACGTGCTAAAGAGAAAGAAACTCACCGGCTTAGAACCACAAACCGATCGGTTTAAACGAAAGCTCTTGACGTCGGGAGTGTTCAAACGGTGCCTGAGAGGTGATGGGAAGAAGAAAAGGTGAGATTTTCTTAGAGAGAAGGAGGAGATTTTAGAGAGAAGGAGGAGAAAACGTTTTCAGCAATTTGGAGAAGAAGGAAAATATGCAGAGAAGTGGCACGACATTTGAAATTTGGCATTAAGTACTGTCGTCACCCAAAATTGAACGACCACTCTCCTACAGCCACCTGTTTTCTACTAACTGAAATGCTCACTCTCTCCTTGACACATGGATCCCACTACTTGGAATTTTTAGTGGGTTTTTAAGGGGTCTGACACCTTCAACGTTGAACGAGAGAAAGGAGAGAGGTTGAACCACAACACAAAGAGTAGAGAGAATGAATTTTTGTTTGTAAGAGAGAAAGGAAAGAGAAATAGAGAGGAAATGAAAAACTTTTCAAAAGATTTGGTATTTTGGGAACACCTATTTCCACATAAGCCAACATCAAAAAAATTTTGTTATAACAATCACTAGTGCAGCGAGGGGCTTTTACCGCGGTTCATTTTCACTATACGGCGGTTTAAGAACCGCGGCATATTCAGCCGCGGTAGTAAGTCAGACACTTTAGGCCGCGGTTATAACCGCGGTTATATGCCGCGGTTGTCGAGGGAACCGCTACCTAAAAGCCATTTTTTTTAAAAAAAATTAAAAAATCCACTATATGCCGCGGTTCAACCGCGGCAAAAGACGGAAGAATATGCCGCGGTTAGTGTTAAAACCGCGGCCATATGTCTCGTTTTTAAAAAAAAACGAAACACTATATGCCGCGGTTGTGGTTAGAACCGCGGCATATTCCCCTGCAGTTTTTTAAAATTGCAGGTCTGTTTTTGTGATATCCACTACCACAAAAACAGACCTGCATATAAAAACATGTACACAAATTCAATTTGAACATAACAAACACATGTTCAAATGTATTTCAACATCAAATAAAGTACAAAGTCTAAGAAAATTCTATCTAATCAAATGCATTGTTTAAATCTAAGAGCTATTGTATAATCTAACTATATACTTTGCAGCAGCGTTCCTAATGAATAATAGTGACTTCTCAGGAACTGGTGTAGTAGTCTTGAATCTCTGCAAAAGACAATTCATTTTAATTATGTATATGAATTCAACATTTGTTAAAAAATCAAAATTTGTTAAAGTTAAATATTACCGTTTCCCAGCGACTTGTGATGTGAGAACGAACAATATGGGTCATCCAATACATTACATAGTATCCACACTCATATGACCCATTTTGTCTGTTACACTACAATATATCATCACAGTTGATAATAGTTAGTGAATAACATTTGTTATAAAACAATTATAACAAAGTATGACTTTAGCATATGTCAAACCTTGAGAGAAATCCAAGCAATCTTTCTACTATTAACAATTGATCTCCCACCCATCATCATACTTGCTGGAATAGAACTGTATATAAAAAAAGGTTTTAGCATTCAGTTATATAACAAAGAAAGTCCAAACATTGAGGTTCTTACCAATCAATTGCTTGTTTGAGTTGTGTGGGAGGAGGCTTGTGCAATGAGCAGAACCACAAAGCATAGTTGTCTTGCATAGACATAACAAGAAGTTGCCAATGGCGCCTGAAATTCATAATAACGTAACTATTAAATATTAAAATCACATATGAAACATTATTATGTTAACAAAGTTGACTTACCCGGATATATAAGGCAAAAAGTATATTTTCTTGCCCCTTCCAAAACTTCTTATCAGACTCATGTTGATATGCTCAAAATCATTTGATTCATGAATTGATTGGGGATCAATGAATCCATAATCATCAGAACGCCCCAACTTATTAGTGACCCCAGACATATACCTGAAATCAAAAATTAACTTTGATATAAGGATACTTGATATATAAATCAATTTTATATATAAATAATTGGTCATAGACTTACATCGTCCATAGTTGAATAATTGAAATATTCAACTCTTGTGTTCCCGACGCAAGCTCACGGACATCTTGGCTATTAAGGTATATTGGGACCTCAGAGCCTGCCCCAAATACATTAGCATCATAGTCAACCTCCAAAGACTTATCATCAAGGATGTCAGCAAGTAGATGCAATGAAGAAAGAGGGTCATCCTCAGATAGAGGAATCTTCTCTTGTGCCTGCGTCTGTTGTTACATGAAAAGATAAGATAAGTTTTGACATCAAAAACATTTAAAATTGAGAAGTGTAAAGAAGAATTTCATACCGAGGGGTCAGAAACTGGTTTAACCAAAAATTTAGGCCAAGTGATAAACGACTTATATGCTTGTTCCACAGTGAAAATCTCTTCCGTGGACAGAGGAACCGAGGCATCTGGTAGGATCATTTCATCCACTGAGACCTTCACCTCATCCTCTAATAGTTGCATACCATGACATACAGTAACTCTGTTCCACGAGCTACCAGCACCATCTCAGTATCCTCTAAAATGTATAACAGACATGGATTACCATCGTCCATGTCATCCTCTGGGATGGCTGATGCGGAACAACTTCCTTTGCCGCTTCTCCCTGTCAGAGTAAATGTTAGATTATACAAGAGATAGAAATAATTGCACATAAATGTTTATTAAGTTTACCTGTGGGAGGGGGAGGGATAACATGTTCCTCTATAGGAGACTGCACCGGGCGCATGCTCTGAAACTGCTGCTGGTATAGCATCTGGAATTCAGCCCTCACCTCGGCCCTGATCTCCTGTATAAGGTCTTGTCGGACCTTTTTTGTGATCTCTTCTGTCATCATTTGTATATCGCTGTATGAATATGAAGGCTGACGAGAAGAGCTCCCAAAATAATCTGTAATTCCTACTCCAGGACCTGCAGCACGTACACGTCCAGGGTGCTCAGGTCGTCCAATTGCAGCAGCAAGAATATCCTGGCGACCCTCTGGAGTGAATTGGCCTTGGGAGCTCTGCTCAACCAAGGCGTCCTATAACATTACAAAACACCATTATTCTTTAAATAGTTTAATGTAGTATGTATAATGACAATATTTATTATTTTAGGAATAGTGATAACTTACAATTTTTTCAGAAATCTCTCGTGCAGTGTCGGAAGAGTAGGTGCCCGATGGTCGCATACGGGCCAACTTCCTTTTCTCATGTCTAGACGGTGGAGAAGGAGGCTGAGGAGGGCTACCACCCTGAGATGGTGGTATAACATCTGCCTTTTGCTTGAGGATTTTCTCCTCAAGCTTCCTATACCCACCACGAGATAATAGGTGGGGGTTTTTGTTCTGAGCACTTGTTCCTTGTGCTTTGCTTCTAATTGCCTGTCACATACACATTAATTAATTAGTTCATATGATATATATTTGTTAATGAGGAATTGAATAATATGAACTACACTAACCTGCCATTCCTCTGACATCCGACTCTCTTTAAAAAGCCGCCAAGTCTCCTCATCAATGGACTTATATGAACTACATGGACTTTTATGTTTAAGGTGTCCAAAGATGTACCTTGATGTCAACTTGCTTTTAAAGTTTCTGAAATTTTCTGCAACAGTTGACAAACACTTATTTCTAAGTGTTGGGACATTTGGAATGTCAAATGTCATCTGAAAAAAACATAATAAAGTTGTATTAGTACAAAATTATCAATATAAACAAATTTTAATTCAAATGCTATTAACTAACTTACCAATATATCTTGCCAAATAATGTTCCGATCACCCTCGGACACATGATCAAAAGATGGAATGAGAATGCTAATCTTATCACGTGCCACTACTCCAAGGTATGATCGGAAGTCATCTGCATGGGGGCCAGTTGCCACACCCGTGGTGACATTCACGTTCACCGGAGTTCTTTCACCACTATTTTTCCTTATCAATAGTTGTTTCATCCTAGTGGGTCCTCTAGTGGATCTGGTTGGGGGAGCCTCATCCCCTGAAGAATGTGGATGATCAGCCATATATCTGTCAAAATAAATAACAACATTAAATTTTCTTTCAAGACTTATGTAATATCATATAAATTAACAAAACATGTAATAGTAATCATAGGAAATGTATAAAAGGAAACCTAATGTTATATTAATAAAATACTTATACAGAAATTGAAAATTCATACATAAAGATATGGATTCATCATATGTATATTCCCTCATCATGATCTGACCGAATTGCATGTACATCATCGTCAACTACAGATTGGTCATCCAAATTTGTTGTAGTTTGAAATGAATGGTTGTCAGCAATATAAATATTAATCAGATTGTCTTCGTTAACTTCAATTTGTTTTTTGCCTTGAAGAGCAACATACCAATGGTCAGACGCAGGATCTTTGACATAAAAAACTTGAGATGCTTGATGTACCATGATAAACGGTTCGTCTCGGTAACCCACCTTGCGAAAATCAACCAGTGTCATACCCGAGTCATCTATTTTCACACCACTCTTATTGTCAAACCACTTACACTTGAACAATGGAACAAAAAACTTGGTGTAATCAACCTCCCATATCTCTTCTATTATACCATAATATCTCATTGATCCAAGTACAGGAGATTGATCTTTTGATGTGGAAAATTGAAGTGACTCAGCTTCTAAACTGACTCCACTATTTTGTACTGTGCTTTTATCATCCAAAGTCTTCGTATAGAATGTGCAATTATTGACTTCATAACCTGTACAACACACGACATCAAACTTCAAACCATTTGCAAGCCACAATAAAGTTTCAGAAGAATGTGGCTCTTTGTCAATTTCATATTTGAACCAAGACATAAATGTTTTGTTATGCTCCATCAATTGCCATTTATCTGATTGTCTTGGATTTTTATTCTTAACAATGGCTAAGTGTGCTTCCAAAAAAGGGATCACCTCATCTGTGTTGTTCAATATATAAAGATGCGCTTGCAACAATTCTTCGCGATCTTTTGTCACCACATTGACACCTCGGATGCTTTTACTTGTAGAAAATTTATTCAACCATGCTGTGCGAGGAACTCCTATTGGATTCGTTGATGTCATGTAATCTGAACAAAACTCGATACTTTCTTCAGCAATATACCTTTCAATCATCGAACCTTCAGGACGATATGGATTTTTAACGTACCCTTTCAAAATCTTCATATAACGCTCAATAGGATACATCCATCTTAAGTATACCGGTCCGCACAACTTGATTTCTCTAACCAAATGAACAAGTAAATGTACCATGATGTCAAAAAAAGATGGAGGGAAAAACATCTCTAGTTGACACAAGATGATAACAATCTCGCCTTGAAGTTCATCTAACTTTGTAGGATCGATGGCTTTACTACATATTGACGAGAAAAATGAACACAACCTGTTTATGGTGTGCCTAACATTTTTGGGCAAAATTCCACGAATAGCCACCGGTAACAACTGTTGCATTAAGACGTGACAATCGTGAGACTTCATGCCAACAAGCTTTAAGTCCTGCATTGACACTAAACTCTTCATATTTGAAGAGTATCCTTGTGGTACTTTGATACTCTTTAAACATACACAAAAACTTATCTTCTCTTGTCTAGACATTGTGTAACATGCAGGGGGCAAATAAGTACGTTTACCAATCTCCTTGGGTGCCAACTCTTCTCGGATATTCATGTCAACCAAATCCAAACGAGCATTCACTCCATCTTTTGTCTTTCCCTGAATGTTGAGTAATGTACCAATCAAGCTATCACACACATTCTTTTCTACATGCATCACATCTATGCAATGTCGAACATCTAACTTTGACCAATATGGAAGATCAAAGAATATTGATTTCTTCTTCCAAGGGGTCGTTACAGATGACTTCTTCGATGGTTTCCCAAATACATGATGTATTTTATTAACTTTTTCAAGAACTTCAAGGCCAGTAAGTGGATTTGGTGCTTCGTCCCTCTCTTGATCTCCATTGAATGCTTTTTTTAACCTTCGATATGGATGATTACGTTTTAGAAATCTCCGATGACGCAGATACACCGTCTTTCTTCCATGTTTCAATTGATGAGCTGCAGTGTTTTCTTCACATATAGGACACGCTTTATGACCCTTGACACTGTACCCTGACAAATTACCATAAGCAGGAAAGTCATTAATGGTGCAAAATAACATTGCACGCATCATAAAAGTCTCTAAAGCGAATGCATCAAATATTTCAACCCCATCAACCCACAAAACCTTCAAGTCTTCAACTAGTGGGCTTAGATAAACATCTATGTCATTTCCAGGCTGCTTTGGACCAGATATCATCATAGACAACATCATGTACTTCCTCTTCATGCACAATGCAGGAGATAAGTTGTAAATTATCAATATAACTGGCCAACAACTGTGATTGGTACTCAGATTACCAAATGGGTTCATTCCATCAGTGGCTAAACCAAGCCTAAGATTTCTACACTCTTTACCAAATTCGGGGAATTGTCAATCAATATTTTTTCATTGCTTTGAATCAGCTGGATGACGAAGCAGCCCGTCAATTTTTCTCTCATCTGCATGCCATCTAAGATTTTTAGCATCTTTGGGATTCGCAAACAAACGCTTAAGTTTGGGCACTATTGGAAGGTACCAAACTACTTTCAAAGCAGATCCATTTTTTTCTATCTGACCATTATCTTCACTATTGTTTTTTGACTTGTATCGTGATAAGCCACATTTTGGACACTTTGTCAAAAATTCAAACTCTTTCCTATACAAAATGCAGTCATTGGGACAAGCATGTATCCTTTTATACTCCATACCCATTGGACAAAGAATTTTCTTCGCATCATAATTACGAGTGGGCAGTGTATTTCCATCTGGCAACATTTCATTCAACAACGTCAACAGTTCTGTAAAACTCTTATCAGTCCATCCATTGCTCGCCTTCAAATTCATGAGCCTTAACACCGCTGATAAACGTGTGAACTTAGTTGAACCGACATACAAAGGTGTTTCCGCATCAGTCGACATCGTCTCATACACATGAGCTTTGGCAAAATTTTCTGCTCCAACATCGCGGATCATGTCCTCCAATTTGTCTTCATCCGGTCGATCTTCTTCCATGGTGGAATCAGTAACATTTACACTTTGAGAGTCAGTGAGAAAATGCATTTCTTCGCCGTGCCAAATCCATGTTGTATAGCATCTTAGAAAACCATCACATATAAGATGTTCTCTAATTTGAGTTGCGTTCAACTTTCTCCCATTCAAACAGTTCACACAAGGACATCTAAACTTCACTTCATCATCACTTCTCCCCTCATTACGTTGCGCAAATTGTATAAATTCCTCTACACCTCTCTCGTACTCAGCACTAATACGTGGTAAATTAATCCAATTTCGATCCATATTCCTAAATATTACATAAAAAGATAAGCTACTAAAAATCAAACTTGCAATTTCATACATATCATTGAAACTTAGTGAATAATATTTTAAGGTTTATAAATAATACAAGAACTACAACACACATTACCAAAACTATAGCAAAAACCATACCATACATTACCAAAACTATAGCAATTTCATGCATTACCAAAATTAAAGCAAAAATTATACCATACATTACCAAAACTATAGAAACTTCATACATTACCAAAACTATAGCATTATGCAAAAACTAATGAAGAAATCACGTTAAGAATGCAAAAGGGCATAAATACCTGGAAGAGGAACGGCGAAAACGCTTGGTGCAAAGAAAACGAAATCGCAGCGGAGAGGGAATGACGAGTTTCAAACCATTTTGATCGGCTAAAACTGTTTCAAACGCGTCACAAATGAGAAAGGACCGAATAATTTCAAGTTTAAACGGTGCAGAAACGCGTACCTGAGATGATGGCTGTCGGAGGAGAAGAAAACGCGAACAGAGCACGCGAAGAAGACGATCACTGTTCCAAGTTTTGTTTTTTAACTCTGAACTGGGGAATCTACCGCGGTTCACTACTTACCCGCGGTATAAAAGGGGTATATGCCGCGGTTTCACTCCCAACCGCGGCATATACTGATTAAAAAAATAATCCTAAATGGCATTTTTGAAATTATTTTCAAACTATATGCCGCGGTTCAGCGGGCAACCGCGGTATATACCTCGAAATATTTCAAATATATATTAAATTAATTTCAGATAGGGGTATATGTCGCGGTTGCTCGTAGAACCGCGGCATATACCCCTGTAACGTGCTAAACACAACTGTCTCCCAACTGCCTTTTGGGGAATTTCAGTAGATGAAAGGGGTATATGCCACGGCATATACCCCCTGTAACTTCTGAAATTCTCTGACTGGCAGAGAAGTTGAGAAGTTACAGCGGTATATGCCGCGGTTCTCTGGACAACCGCGGCATATACCCTTGTAACTTTTGAAATTCTCTGACCCAGTCAGCACCTGCAATAAATTGGCAGGGGTATATGCCGCGGTTGTCCAGAGAACCGCGGCATATACCCATGTTATTTAATTTTTTATTCACACGTGGCATCAAAGGTAATGGTTGACTGGAGTATATGCCGCGGTTCCCCTCCGAACCGCGGCATATGTGTTCGATTTATTTACAAAACTGCCACCGCGCACCATTATGCTGCGGTTTCCATTGAACCGTGACATAATGTGCGCTGTAAAAACCCAAGTTTTTACTAGTGAATCCAATAAGATTTTGACACATGGTCAAATATTGTTAAAATCTCGTTGTTAACATATCGCAGTCCTTACCTAAAGTTAGTTTTGCATGCTCAAATAAAGTCTCCATGCTAAAATTTAACTAAAAATATGAATTCTCGTCTAAAAAAATATTTATTACTCAAACTTTCTTGTTAAAAACTATATATCTAGTTTTTTTAAATATTTTCTACAAATATTATATATATATATATATATATATATATATATATATATATATATATATATATATATATATATATATATATATTCATACTTTTTTTTAATTTTTCCATTAAAAATACATGTGAATTTTTCTGTATAAATTTGCTGTAAGAAGTTATTTTCGTAAACTTAACCACATTCATGTTAGTCATATAATTATGTTTTTTTCTTAGCAATAAAAGCTTTTAACTGATATCATGGTATTATATCTTAAAGGGGCTCTTAATTAACTTTAAATAATAAGGCAATACTGGGTAAGAAGAATTCTAAATATAATGTAATTTTGAGTTACATTATATTCAGTATTCTTGCAAAAAATAATTTATACAAGTTAAGTATTAAAAAATAATTTATCTTAACTTATGCTTTAACAATTTGAAGTTGTTCTTACCGAAATTTGTCGAGTGACTCTGGGATGGAGTATTGGACTCTCAAGAAGTTATTATATTTTAGTGACAATTCCAAGTTCTAAAGAAAAAAAAAGTGAAAGATTTATTTACAAAGGTTATCTAATTCTTAAATTAGTAAAAGGTATAAATTGAATCTCATAATTGAGTGTTAATTAAGTATTAAACATTGATTGAGTATTCCTTGTATTAAAGTACTGTATTTATAAACTTCCTAAACTCAAGACAAACATTTTTTTATTATAATCCAATAACCAAATATCTCAACAACTCAAAATTACAAATTTAACTTAATAAAATATAAATTAAATTTTAATTTTAATTTTTATAAGTAAAAAATCTCGCAAATACAAATAATATTATATCCGTATTTCACCAATTTATAAATAAATATTAAATTATTCATTATTTATTCTCTCGCACATATCCATTTTATGTATCTTCTTACTGTCTCGTTTACTGGAGTATTTTTATTATCCCTGTAAATAAACATATTATAGTAGAAAATAAAAATTAAACTGAAAAATAAAACATTGGTATTTGGACACCATAATTTTTCTACTACCAATTTAATACTCTTACTCGTTATTATTCATTTATTCTTTCTTTTTAAATTACAAAAGTTAAATTTTGATAAGACTATTTTAGCTCGATAAAAATTGTCAAAAATAATAGTGAAATGTTATCAAATAAGCTTTTGCTTACAAAGATGGGGATATACCCCAGTTGTGGTTGAAAATACGTGTTGAATTCATGCGTAAAACATATTGGGTTTTTTCCTTTTTTTTTTTCTTTTTTTTTCAATGGCTATTAAGCTAAGAGAGAAGCTTGGCATCCCTAAGCCGCATAAGATCATGAATGAGGGCTGTTAAATTCTTGTGAGATGAACCTCCTTCTCCAACAGCTTCTCGCGCCTTTTCCCCAAACTCTTGTGCACGCCGTCTCACTTCTTGCGCTTCATCACCACCGTCCATTATCCGCCTCACACCTCTCTCAATGCTGTCTCTGCACACCAACGTCTGTCTCTCACCAAACCCTATGCTGCTCCACTCTGCTGCGCCCACCTCCACCCCAATTCCCCGCACCTCGCTTATCAGCTTCTCGTTGTAGAACTGTTCTCCGTGCACCGGCCACGTAATCATGGGCACGCCACCACTCACAGCCTCCACGGTGGAATTCCACCCGCAATGGCTCAAGAATGCTCCAACGGCACGGTGGTTCAGGATAACCAACTGTGGAGCCCACCCCCTGATAACCATCCCCTTCTCTGCATTCCTCTCTTCAAACCCCTCTGGCATCCACTTCTCCTTCTCTTCCTGACTCTCCTCCTTTCCCTTCTTCTCCGGCACCACCCATATGAACCCATGACCCGACGCTTCAATCCCGCATGCAAGCTCGTAAAGCTGTTTATCCGGGAAATGACAAAGGCTCCCAAAGCATATGTACACCACCGAGTTTTTCGCCTTGGAGTCAAGCCAACTCAAGCACTCATGCATACTCACCACGCTCTTCATGCCCCTCTCTGCTTTCTCTTCAGGGGTTCTTGGTATGAGAGAGGCCGGCCCAAGATGCCAAGCCTTGTGCCCCGTCGTTTTCTCGTAGTAGCGGATGTATTCTTCTCCGTCGAGCTCGGCGAAGTTGTTCACGATTAGGCCGTAGCTTCTGAGCTCCGTCTCCAGCATCTTATCAAGGAATTCCGTCAACTCCTTCGGCGGTGATGCATTGAGGGTTATGGGGTGAGGGAGGGTCGGACTGAGAAGAGAATTGGAAGAGTTGGAGGAGGAGTGTAGGGCGCAGATGGTGAAGAGGGAGAAGCCGTTGAAGGCAAGTCTAGGGATGTTAAGGTTGTTGGCCAAGTCATCAACCCAGGGGAATAGAAAGTCCGCGACGATGCAATCAGGTGGATTCTCCTCCACGAAGTTCTGGATGGGGGTTTGGAGCATGGTGGTGGCATCGAAGACCTTAGCGAGGTGGTCAGTGTCGGTGACGGCGGAGATGTTTTCGATGCCGTCGGGGAGACCGACTTCTTGGGAGGGAAATTGAACGGTGTGGAAGCGGAGGAAGGGATGGGATGGGATGGATTTGCGGAGAGTTAGGGCGTTGGAAGGGGTGGTGATGATGGTGACATGGTGGCCACGAGAGGCGAAGAGGGTGGCTATGTCGCATAGAGGGATCATGTGACCTGCTGCTAGGAAATGAATGAAGTGCAGTTTCAGTGGCCTCGTTTCCTCCATGGCCTTTTGCTGTCTCAATGTCGTGTCTTCCTCCTATATCACTACCATTTTATACTCTCACAACCACCGCTAGAGAATATGTTTCTCGGGAGAGTGGTCCAAAGGAAAAACATACAACAACCAACATTTGTAATCATCATAACATAGATGCGAATACACATCAGGCCACATAGAACATTCCTAGTAATTTTCGTAGTTTCTCGAGTGCTTCAATTTTAATAATGATACTTTATTTTGAGAATTGCAATGATCCAACTTGAACGTTCCATCTTTGGTAAGTTTGTGAAGAAAGTTGGAGCTAACATATATATATATGCTTACTTTCGTCATGCGACACTAAATTTAGAAAGTTTTATGGTTGAATTTATATTACAATATGTAATGGTGTTTTCAAGTGGGACTTTACCAAACTTCTCTAAACCTCTTCACACCCAAACTCCTTCATATATATATATATATAATAAAAAAATGTCATACTTGTTGAAATCGAACTAAGCAACTCTTGTTTGTGTTTGACAACTAATGTGATTTTGTTTTATCTCCATGGCACATCCCATAATTTTCCACCACATGACTGGAAAAATGTGGATGATATCCAACGTTAAGTTGCCACGTGGTTTACCGAATAGCACTCTGCCGGCACCATTATTAATTCAAAAAATGAGATTATTTGGTATGAATAATAAAATTTCTAAATTTATAATATATGTTTGATTAATTTTATAAATAAGAAACTTTTCCTGTCATTTTTAAAAATAATAAAATTATTTTTAGTTTATAATTAGTTAATTGGTAGGTCAATCTAATTCTTACAGACTGGGGAACGAACCAAAATATATAGTCATAATGATCCACTTACTATTTCTATTTAGTGAACGACACACAGATATAACTGTCATCCTTCAACTTAATATGAGACTTTTGAAAACAAAAATATCAGCAGAATAAACAATGATCTTACTGTACCATGTAGGTCTAATTTTAACTGGTTGTTTTAAACACATTAATTATTAGAAAAAATTTATTTAGGTTTATGTTATTCAATTTTTTTCTCGATTATACCTTTTTGCAAAAGGGAGAAAATAATAATGTGTCATTTATGAAAACAATAAATGAGTTAGATAAAAAAAATCTATTAAAAGTTACAAAAAAATTTATATAAAAAATATTAATTATTTTTCATTATAAATTTATTCCATAAATTAAAGAGCACATAGAATAAAGCCTCGAGGGACATCATCGTTTACCACTTTGTGAAATTAATAAAACTCAAATAACCCTCTTATTATATTTATTTAAATTCCATTTGAATTGTTAAAATTGACTCAATTTTTTATTTATCCAGATGTCTAATCTAAAACTTAAGTGAAAACAATAACATCTGTTTAAAGACTAAAATTATTTTTAGAGATTTAAATTAAACTCGAAATAGTTTAAAGATTGAGTTGCTCTTATTATTGTAAATATTAATAATATGATAGAAAAAATATACAATTTTAAATGTTAAATTGATTATTTACTTTATTGATGAAGAATAAAAACATCACCTTACCAAATTTCTTGGCTAGACATATCAACATAATGTAGGATGACAAATTATTTTATGAATCTATGATTGAAATTTATGTTTTATTTTAATTTAAGCATTTTTTTTTCAAACGAAGTTTAATTTTGCATGTATTTTTTTATTTCATTTACTATTTTTTTTAATAAAATGAAATGAGTTGTGAATTTGATCTCTTGCCATCTGTATGGCAAATAAATGCGAAAGTCAGCTTTTTGCCCGACTATAAATTACTTAAGAATGTGGTATGAAGCCTTTGTTTACTGAGGAGTTTATTCTTAATTCTTTTAATCATATACATAAATACATGTTATAATTCTAATTGTAATTGGGACGTTAAGAACACTAATAACTTATATTGCATTATTTTTGTTTTTTCTTTTTAATCACTACAAAAAAAATATTGTTATCTACGGTTGAAATTTGCAGGTAAGTTAAAATTACTTATAGATTATTTACGAACAAAAAATCGTAAATAAAATAATTATAAATAAATTACATATAAAAAAAATTCGTAGATAATGCATATAAAAAAATTCATATATAATTATATACAAAAAAATTTATGTATAATTACATATGAAACCAAAAAATCTTTATAATTACATACGAAAAATCTATACATAATAAAAAATTTATAAGTAATTATATATAAAAAAAATCCTTATATAATTACATACCAAAAAAAATTCATATTTATATATAATAATGCTATCAGTTTTAATGAAAACAAGTTTAGAAACATCAGAGCAAATCAACATAATTGCTAAAACATCACACATGTTACAGTAAACAAGTTTAGAAGATTAGCAATAGATTACCAACTTAAAGAATGCACCATTAGTAATTTCCACGATATTCCAAGCTTCTCAGAAGCATTCACCAGTACATACGTAACAAAAATAATAACTTTCAATTAAGTAAATGGAACATACACTAGTGTAGAAATCACTTTAGACATTCATTATTTTGAGTTTTTTTTACGTCCGAGAGACGTTTATAAGGTTGACGTTGATGGGACGTTCGACCTGTTTAGTTGGACGTCTATATAGATGTCTAACTTACACAGGTCGAACGTCTAAGACCTTGAAACGAGTTTGGCCTCTGTAATTCATTGGATGTCTCTGTATACATTGACTATAGTCTATAGATGTCTGATGTTGCATTAA